>NC_042988.1:32454876-32731091 GCF_901001165.1 Salmo trutta | reverse complement strand
GGCACAGAAACTCCCCGAACGGCCAATAAGAGAGCACGTTCTGGGTGGTCAGGAAGGGAAGTCCTAGGATGTACAATTCATCTGCCAGGGCTAAGTTCAGAAGGTACATGTTGGTGACAGTCTTCATCTTGGCATAGCGCAGGACCACGTAGATGGCCAGCGTGTTGCCCAGGAGGCCCACCATGAATACAGTCATAGAGATTACTGCAGTGATAACGGTGCTGCTGTCCTGGAAGGGAGCGCTCTCGCCGGACTCGTTCATGAAGAGGTTGGTGACCGTGGAGTAACCACTGGAGGAGGAGGAAAGGTTGAAATCCCCAGGGATGGGGGTGCAGTCTTGGGGATTCATAGCGGGGAGGTGGGGGTGGGGTTGGAGGTGAGGGAGATGAATCAGGAAATGGCCCATAAGGCTGAAAATAAAAATAGAACTGTCAGTTATTGAGGATGGAAAATAGACATTCTAGTAGCCTAAAGTAATGAACATTTTGAAAAGAACAGAATTGAAGAAGAATATAGAATAAATTAGAATAGAATTGAACATCATTAGTCATTCTGACATTTGTCTATGAAAACCATCTTATGGATGAGGGGTTGAGTGATGTTTCAATGTTTTTGCTATGTAATAGTGTGTTATTTCACCTTTTCCACTATACTGCTTCACCACTCCACTTTGTTCACCCACAACAGCACATGGACATTCCCTGGGCAGGGGGCCCATTTTGACACTGTTCACTGTGTACTTCATCAGAAAAACAGCACATTTTCATGGACTACCTCAGGCAGGCATACATCCATGTACTTCTTACACGTATTCCCCATGCCGCTTTACTACAAAGCAGTCACCCTGCCACTGACTTGGTAAATAGCTGAAGGATGGGGCTGGACAAATGTAACCAAAGCAGTCACCCTGCCACTGACTTGGTAAATAGCTGAAGGATGGGGCTGGACAAATGTAACCAAAGCAGTCACCCTGCCACTGACTTGGTAAATAGCTGAAGGATGGGGCTGGACAAATGTAACCAAAGCAGTCACCCTGCCACTGACTTGGTAAATAGCTGAAGGATGGGGCTGGAGAAATGTAACCAAAGTGGTCACCCTGCCACTGACTTGGTAAATAGCTGAAGGATGGGGCTGGACAAATGTAACCAAAGTTGTCACCCTGCAACTGACTTGGTAAATAGCTGAAGGATGGGGCTGGACAAATGTAACCAAAGCAGTCACCCTGCCACTGACTTGGTAAATAGCTGAAGGATGGGGCTGGAGAAATGTAACCAAAGCAGTCACCCTGCAACTGACTTGGTAAATAGCTGAAGGATGGGGCTGGACAAATGTAACCAAAGCAGTCACCCTGCAACTGACTTGGTAAATAGCTGAAGGATGGGGCTGGAGAAATGTAACCAAAGTGGTCACCCTGCCACTGACTTGGTAAATAGCTGAAGGATGGGGCTGGAGAAATGTAACCAAAGTGGTCACCCTGCCACTGACTTGGTAAATAGCTGAAGGATGGGGCTGGAGAAATGTAACCAAAGTGGTCACCCTGCCACTGACTTGGTAAATAGCTGAAGGATGGGGCTGGAGAAATGTAACCAAAGTGGTCACCCTGCCACTGACTTGGTAAATAACTGATGGAGAAATGTAACCACTCTAAGTTCATAGACAGAGCTATGGATGCAAGGACTGACCATCCAAGATATCCAAATTATACTTTTAACCATGTTTTGAGGCTATACAGTGTTTGTTACAATTGCATTGTTTACAAACAAAGGGGTAAAACATTGTTATATTTGGGTTCTGATGGGGTTCTGTTTGGTTCTGATGGGGTAAGACAGTGGAACTAACCTCTTATACTCTTCAATGGGTTTATATTATGAATTCTATGTCCAAAAATGGACGTAACAATCGCAGATTGCCCCTACTTTAGGTTAAGACAGAAATGGACAAGCAGGTTCCAATCAGCACAATCTTAGTAGGCTGGCTAGTCTATCAATGGCGTGCAAGTCCTGGACAATGCTGGGTGTATCTGATTGAAGACTCGGTCAAGGCTAGGTCAAGGGTTGACATGTTCTTGTTCAAGATGGGTCAGTGTTTCTGAGAAAACCCCTAGCCCTAGCTGCTGAAACCTGTTGCGCCAATAAGTGGTCTGATATGGGGATTCATTGAACCGCAGTCCAAAACATTGGAATGACGTCCATTCAACAGCCTAGTGTTGTGACTATAAACAATTGCATGTGGCATGGAGGCGAAGTTGCATAAATCGGTTTGACATTTCTGTCAATCTAAATCTGTCACCCCGCTCCTCCGCTCTCTCCACTGGCTTCCAGTTGAAGCTCACATCCGCTACAAGTCCATGGTGCTTGCCTACGGAGCTGTGAGGGGAACGGCACCTCCGTACCTTCAGGCTCTGATCAGGCCCTACACCCAAACAAGGGCACTGCGTTCATCCACCTCTGGCCTGCTCGCCTCCCTACCTCTGAGGAAGCACAGCTCCCGCTCAGCCCAGTCAAAACTGTTCGCTGCTCTGGCACCCCAATGGTGGAACAAGCTCCCTCACGACGCCAGGACAGCGGAGTCAATCACCACTTTCCGGAGACACCTGAAACCCCACCTCTTTAAGGAATACCTGGGATAGGATAAAGTAATCCTTCTACCCCCCCCCCCCCCAAAAGATTTAGATGCACTATTGTAAAGTGGTTGTTCCACTGGATGTCTTAAGGTGAATGCACCAATTTGTAAGTCGCTCTGGATAAGAGCGTCTGCTAAATGACTTAATTGTCTGACTCTATTAGCGCAAAATCATAGCAGTTTCTATTTTCACTCATGAAAAATAGCACTTTCCAGTGCCCAAAAGTTGGTTATATAATATTCTAATTTATACAGAAAATAAAGAAAACATAACATGACTTTGTTTAATAACTCATGTTTGTGCCATTTACAGAGGCAATCCGCAGTTACTACATCCATTTTTGGACCGTTGAATGATTGATATATAGGCATTGATTCTTGAATAATGTACTTTATCAATGCCTCATGAGCTTAATTCAACTGTAAGAGCCCATCAGAAGCCAAAATATAAGCTCGTTTTACTCCAATGTTTGTAAACAAAGTCAATGTAAACAGCCACTATAGCTTTAAAACATGGTGAAACTATCATTTCAATCTCATGGATGGTAAGTACTTGCATCCATAGCGTTGTCTATGAATTTGTGAGGGGTTATATTACTCAAGCCCCACCCCTCAGCTGTTTACCAAAACAAGTGGCGAGGTGACTGCTTTGTAATATTTTGAACTGCAGATTGCCCCTTCAAACTACGCTTTGCTATCTATAAAGGACCAATCTCGGTTATCCCAGAACTAAAATCTCACGTAATTTGTTTTTTTTATGTTCACGAAGTCTGTCCATAAAAGATTAATAAAGGACACATTGAAGATAAACTGCCAGTGGGTTGATTTTCATTTCTTATAAGCCTAATTTCTTATGCAGATTAATAACAGTATATTATACATTGACAGTCGTTAAGATTAAGATGTTGGAAAAAGCTATGAAATGTCCATGATTGGCATAAGCCCACAGTAGTGAAAAACTCATTATTGTAGTTAAAAGAAATAGAAAAGGACTCTTCCTAAGACAATGTGTGTGCTTTCTAGCTTTTCTTTAAGTATTTATGGTTGATAGGATAGCCTGAAAATGTGAAAGTTGGTTTGGTGTCTCTAGCTTGTACGGTTCAAGTTTAAAATGTCAAGTTTTATTAATCATATTTACAGAATACACATGGTATACACCATCCAACAAAATGCTTACAGTACATTCATGTTCTGGAAACTTTTTTCCCGAAATTAATCATCAGAATCATGTTCTGCGCATGTGTTATTTAATACACACATTCAAGTTTGTCTCTTTACTCTATGCTTTAGTCACCCTCTTCTGAAGCCTCAACCACTTTGATCGAGATGTTACCTGTCTCTGCCTCATATTGCTGAACAGCTGAAATAAAAACTTGTGGCGATTTGAACAAACATTCAAAAATATAAACACTGAGAGTGCAAAACATCAGCAACACATTCCTAATATTGAGTTGCACCCCCTTTTGCCCTCAGAACAGCCTCAATTCGTTGGGGCATAGACTCTACAAGGTGTAGAAAGCGTTCCACAGGGATGCTGGCCCATGTTGACTCCAATGTTTCACACAATTGAGTCAAGTTGGCTGGATGTCCTTTGGGTGGTGGACCATTCTTGATACACACGGTAAACTGTTGAGCGTGAAAAAGTCAGCAGCGTTGCAGTTCTTGACACACTCAAACCGGTGCACCTGGCATCTACTACCATACCCTGTTCAAAGACACTTCAATATTATTTCTTGTCCATTCAACCTCTGAATGGCACATACACACAATCCATGTCTCTATTGTCTCAAGGCTTGAACATCCTTCTTTAACCCATCTCCTCCCCTTCATCTACACTGACTGAGGTGGATTTAACAACTGACATCAATAAAGGATCATAGCTTTCACCTGGATTCACCTGGTCAGTCTATGTCGTGGAAAGAGCAGATGTTCCTAATGTTTTGTCCACTCAGTGTATATATATATATATATATATATATATATAGATATATATATATATATATATATATAGATATATATATATATATATATATATATATATATACATATATATATATATATATATATATATATATATATATATATATGAAGGCTATCTGTCTGTTGTAACGGATATTGCCGTTGCACAAGCAAAACGCAGTCTACCCATTGCATTGGGGAAAAACGAACAGCGTTTTTTGTGATGATGTAATCTTTATAGTTATGCTGCCATATAGCCAGTTGCTAAAATAAGAACTCTGTCTCCCTATAGCCAATGCTTGCACATCGAATCGCTACTTACTGCCTGTCTGTGGCTTGCTTTTTGATATGCTGTGTACATCTAGCTTGCCTAAATAGCTGCATGTAGGCCAATTCCCCTCCTGAAAAAAAGAACATGAAATTGCTAGACTGCCTGTTGTGTCGTTCTCATGTTTGCTTTGATTACTGTTACAACAGACAATGAACTAAGTTTGTTTGAACAAGCAGCAGGGGAGTCACGAAATGAGTGAGCACTAAGGCAACAGCTGAAAGGACGATCCTGCACATGCGCAAAAATCTCAGTATCTTTAGCGTAGCCACTCTGTAGCCACTCTATATATATATATATATATATAGAGTATACCAAACATTAGGAACACCTACCTAATATTGAGTTCAAACCGGTGCTCCTGGCATCTACTACCATACCCCGTGCAAAGGCACTTCAATCTTTTGTCTTGCCCATTCACCCGCTGAATGGCACACACACACAATCCACGTGTCAATTGACTCAAGGCTTAAAAATCCTTCTTTAACCTGTCTCCTCCACTTCATCTACACTGATTGAAGTGGATTTAACAAGTGACATCAATAAACGATCATAGCTTTCACTTGGATTCAGCTGGTCAGTCTATGTCGTGGAAAGTGCGTGTTTTCCTAATATTATGTCATTATAGTTTCTAAAGGTTTTAGAGAACTTGAAGCTAGGACACGCTAAGCATCTTAAAGTTGGTCTTGTAGCCAAGGAGCAGGACCGTTTTGAATAGCTACCACTGTATTCTTATGCTTCCCATTCAAACCCATGTTAATTTATGTAAATGTTAAATGGTTATAAATCCAAAAAGTATAAATAGTATCAACAAGCCGTATGTAAGCCATCTAAGTTGAGTCAGTCTGCACATTTCAACATTGGTTTGAAGTTCATAGCTTAACCCTGTAAGTCCCATGGTTGCACAAATGCATTGCTTCCAAAAACATTGCATTATGTAAAGGTCCTAAACTAAAACATCATGACACTACCTAGTGCATCTCCTTACACCCACATGTATCTCTGAGCAGTATGTGTTGTGTGTCTGTATGATTATTGTGGCATCAGTAGACTCTGAAACATCAGAAACCTGTCCACTCGTCTAAGACTACACCAGTCCACCAAACAAGCATATGTTGTAAGCCATCCATGCAAGTACATTACATTAAATATTTTTTCCTATCTTCTCTAAGATGTAGTGATTATGTAAAAAAAAAAAAATATTCAGAAACAAACATTCTGAGCCAGAGCTAGAGTTAGATTTGTAAATGCTGCAAAATTGCAACATTGGGCTTAAAGGGTTGCCAAACTGAGACATAGGGAAACATTCATATATGATAGACAAGTTAGAGAGATCGTTTACCTTCCAACATCAAAATAACTCAAATGTATATATTTCAACAACAACAAAAAAAATGGTGGTTTATGAGGTCAGAATACTGCCATTACGTCCATTCATTTGATGTTAAAGAAGTAAGGTCAAATTGGGATTTAGGAGGTGCCTAAACCTCCTGACAACAATACTGACAGCAGCACTTATCACATCATACTACAGGTCATGGGGGGACCTACACTTTTTGGGGAGAAAGTCAGTAACTGTGAGAAAGTCAGTTCTGGTTACTTTTTAAAAGGACATTCTACTCCAAAATGAATGAAAATAAAATGATGCTGACATTTAAAATATACTTTCCCCCTCCAGAAATGAGCCCAATAACATATTGGACAATACTATCAGGCAGGGGTTATCATTATCGCCTGATGTAGCCCATATGATGCACCATAGTGTCTATAAATAAATAGGCTGAGGGTTACCCATCTGCATTTACCCCATTTGGCTAATCATTAGCTAGATCACAAACTCTAAAGTGTAAACATTAGGCTATCTTGTTGCTAGTTAGCAACACATTAATGACTTGAATGTCGTCCTCCCCCCCAAAAAAAATAACATTCCATTGGCACGCAGCCAATGGACTAAATGTTCAAATCCTGTTGCTGCAGGATTATTTTGCTGCGACAATACAGGTGAAATGAAGATCCTACATCTGTAGTAACACTAGAAAGACAAGTGATCCTCCTCTTTTAACAGTGACCATCAAAACTGCTTTCAAAGGTGTTTTCCTGCGACTGCATTAAGAATGTTGTACAGTGAGTGACAGGGCATACATATTTCTCTCCCTGTGCAGCACTCGCAATTTGAATACGCCTTTGAGAGGAATATATTATAGGCTGAACAATTGAATAGTTCAACTATTCTACAGTGGGATTCTTCGATTTTGCTGTTGCTTACTCCCCTTACAAAAAAGGACGTAAAATTTGCAGTTCCACATGTGAAAATCGCATTTTCAAATGTTGAGATTAAATTTCAGGTGAAACCATATTTTCACATGTATAAAATGTGGAGTTCACATGTTAACATCAACTTTTCATGTGCATTTACCCCATTTGGCTAATCATTAGCTAGATCACAAACTCTAAAGTGTAAACATTAGGCTATCTTGTTGCTAGTTAGCAACACGTAAATGACTTGAATGAAATTAGCTGTTTCACTTCAACATGTGAATTTTGGATATGCAGTTTAACATTTCAAAATCTAATTGTGTGCCGTCCTATCGGACTCCCAATCACAGCCGGATGTGATACAGCCTGGAATCGAACCAGGGTCTGTAATGACACCTATAGCACTGAGATGCAGTGCATTAGACCGCTGCTCCACTACGGAGCCCACACCAAGACAAGTAAAAAACAACCACGTAAAAATCACATTTGCATTTCCACATGTACAAAAACAGATGTAGGATGGTTTTGCCATTTCAGACAAAACCATCAAAGTCCCTGTGCCCAAGAAAGCGAAGGTAACCTGCCTAAATGACTACTGCTGTCACGAATCCCACCGAAGGCGGCTCCCCTGCCTGCTCGGGCGGTGCTCGGCGGTCGTCGTCGCCGACCTACTAGCCGCCGCTGATCCCTTTTTCCTTTTCTGTTGGTATGTCTTATTGTTTGCACCTGTTCCTTTTGTGTGTCTTGATTTTTGGTTATTTAAGCCTGTTTAGCCCGCCCAGGTTTGTGCGGGATTATTTTATCGACAGTTTGCTATTTAGATGTGCTGTCGATCCTATTGGATTTATTTTCTTTCCGGACTGTGAGCCCGTTGGTTATTGGGTTGGTCGTTTTGTTTCACACGCCTGTGTTGTTGGCGTGGACCGTGTTACTGGAGAAAATAAATCTCATTTTGTTCCCTACCTCTGCTCTCTGCGCCTGACTCCTACCACCACTCCTAGCACTCGTGACAACTGCGTTGAAACGCTAGTGATGGCTCATATCAACTCCATCATCCCGGAAACGCGAGACCCACTCCAATTTGCATACCTCCTCAATAGATCCACAGATGATGCAATCTGCCCTTACTTTTTTTTTTAAATGTATCAATAATCAAAGGCCTATTACAAGTATTTCTGAAGGGTAATACATTTCTTCCTCATTTGGATGTATGCTAGCGTCTTAATTTTACCATTGTAATGCACATTTAAAATGTTTATGGTTTGAAAAGTATAAATAGTATCAAAAAGCTGTGCGCAGTTATTATATTGTTTCAGTCTGCATATTTCAATATTTGTTTGGTTTTGATAGCTTAAACGGTTCAAGAGGAGTAGCATTAAGTTTTGACCATTCAAGTGGTATTTCAAGGGTCTGTAATAAACCATTTATTAAGCATTACTCCCACATGAATAAACCATTTACTAATCAAGTGAAGTATTTTTGCATTCTTTCATCTAAAGTGAGTGCTATGTATATAAATATTCCATAAATGTTTTGAGTGACCAGTGTAGAAAAATATGGGCATGCCATTGGTAGACATTCCTGTAGTACCTGGTAAAAGAATAAGACAACAACACAGGATGTTGAAGGAAATATACATACGTGTGAATAATTAGCTTACTAACGTTTACAAATGTGGGAGTATTGATTAATAAATGGTGAGCAAATGCCTTTTAAATGCCTTATAAATGGTTCATTATGGACCCTTAAAATAAAGTGTTACAGGCACTTTTATTGCCATTGAAATGCATTTGGTGAAATGCATTTAAGAATTGTTGTAGTAGAAAAGGTATAAATAGAAGGGGAAAAAATCTCAAGCAATCGATGTTGGGGCTGTCTACCCATTTTATAGTTTGTTTAGTGTTGAATGTGTGTTGGGGCTGTCTACCCATTCTATAGTTTGTTTAGTGTTGAATGTGTGTTGGGGCTGTCTACCCATTCTATAGTTTGTTTAGTGTTGAATGTGTGTTGGGGCTGTCTACCCATTCTATAGTTTGTTTAGTGTTGAATGTGTGTTGGGGCTGTCTACCCATTCTATAGTTTGTTTAGTGTTGAATGTGTGTTGGGGCTGTCTACCCATTCTATAGTTTGTTTAGTGTTGAATGTGTGTTGGGGCTGTCTACCCATTCTATAGTTTGTTTAGTGTTGAATGTGTGTTGGGGCTGTCTACCCATTTTATAGTTTGTTTAGTGTTGAATGTGTGTTGGGGCTGTCTACCCATTCTATAGTTTGTTTAGTGTTGAATGTGTGTTGGGGCTGTCTACCCATTCTATAGTTTGTTTAGTGTTGAATGTGTGTTGGGGCTGTCTACCCATTCTATAGTTTGTTTAGTGTTGAATGTGTGTTGGGGCTGTCTACCCATTCTGTAGTTTGTTTAGTGTTGAATGTGTGTTGGGGCTGTCTACCCATTCTATAGTTTGTTTAGTGTTGAATGTGTGTTGGGGCTGTCTACCCATTCTATAGTTTGTTTAGTGTTGAATGTGTGTTGGGGCTGTCTACCCATTCTGTAGTTTGTTTAGTGTTGAATGTGTGTTGGGGCTGTCTACCCATTCTATAGTTTGTTTAGTGTTGAATGTGTGTTGGGGCTGTCTACCCATTCTATAGTTTGTTTAGTGTTGAATGTGTGTTGGGGCTGTCTACCCATTCTATAGTTTGTTTAGTGTTGAATGTGTGTTGGGGCTGTCTACCCATTCTATAGTTTGTTTAGTGTTGAATGTGTGTTGGGGCTGTCTACCCATTCTATAGTTTGTTTAGTGTTGAATGTGTGTTGGGGCTGTCTACCCATTTTATAGTTTGTTTAGTGTTGAATGTGTGTTGGGGCTGTCTACCCATTCTATAGTTTGTTTAGTGTTGAATGTGTGTTGGGGCTGTCTACCCATTCTATAGTTTGTTTAGTGTTGAATGTGTGTTGGGGCTGTCTACCCATTCTGTAGTTTGTTTAGTGTTGAATGTGTGTTGGGGCTGTCTACCCATTTTATAGTTTGTTTAGTGTTGAATGTGTGTTGGGGCTGTCTACCCATTCTATAGTTTGTTTAGTGTTGAATGTGTGTTGGGGCTGTCTACCCATTTTATAGTTTGTTTAGTGTTGAATGTGTGTTGGGGCTGTCTACCCATTCTATAGTTTGTTTAGTGTTGAATGTGTGTTGGGGCTGTCTACCCATTCTATAGTTTGTTTAGTGTTGAATGTGTGTTGGGGCTGTCTACCCATTCTATAGTTTGTTTAGTGTTGAATGTGTGTTGGGGCTGTCTACCCATTCTATAGTTTGTTTAGTGTTGAATGTGTGTTGGGGCGTCTACCCATTCTATAGTTTGTTTAGTGTTGAATGTGTGTTGGGGCTGTCTACCCATTCTATAGTTTGTTTAGTGTTGAATGCGTAAGCGGTTTAAGTGCTAGAGTGAGTGGAATAAATAGACAGACTACAAAAGTACATTTCCTAAAGAACATTTGTGTGCTTGATAGCTTGTCTTAAAGTATTTATAGTTTTGAAATAAGTTATAGTAGGGATAGTGACTGCAGTACCCTTGCAGGAAAAACCATATGAATTTCATGTGATCTTATGTGAAGTTAATGTGATAACATGTGACAACATGTAAAAGAAACATGTGACAACATGAAATTACACATGTGAAAACATGATCTCATGTGAAATAAATGTGACAACATGGGGATGTAAAATTTAATCATGTGATACCATGAAACCATGTGACAGCTTTTGAAAGTTCTTCCCGTTAAAGTGCTAATTAGATTTTCAAGTGACAGTTTTTCACATGTGAAAATGCAATTCCATAAGTGAAAGTTAAGTTTTCACATGTGAAAATGCTCATTTAATTTTCACATGTAAAAAATGGAAATGAGTGAAAACATGTTATTCTCTTCATGTGATTTTTTTGGTTTGTAAGAGAAGTAATGAAATGGAGGTTTTAAGGTAAGTGGTATGCTGTTCAGCTAAAATTGTGTACAAATCTTGTATCATGGACAATATGATTACATTTGGCATGATCACGTAGTAGGGACTTTTCAATATGACCCCACCTGGGTATGCTGATGTTTCTGCTGCACCACAAAGTCTGTAACATTCTCAGAAGGCCCATCACATTCAGTACCTAGAAAACATCTCTGCACTTAGCAAAAGAGTGCCATCTGCACTGCTATTTTAGTTAATCTGACTATTCTCTCATCATTGATTCTATTTCCTTATTTCAGCAATTAGATCTTTTTTTTGTATAGTTGTCTAATATTATTATGTTTAAATGTTACTCCTGAATCACTATGATAAATCAAATAGTTTTTCTTCATACAATGCTGAGATTTACTTTGAAGTCCAAAGTGTAGGAAGTGAACTCAGTGTACAGGTGAACTCAGTTATTCACACAGACATGGTGGCGTAGCAGAAGGATCAGAATACCAGGAACTAAGAAGTTATGAGTTCAAATCCCGGGTGAGAACATGTTGAATAATAATGACTGTATAAATATACATACACAATGTAATCATATACATCACATTTGTAAGTTGAAAACACTGTGGCAATTTCAGGATGTTCCTGGGACATCCTAATGACAAATTTTTGCTTGCAGTGCATTATGTGAACATTTTAATTCACATGTGAAGGTTAATGTGAAATATCATCACATGTGAAGTGTTCCAAAACCACATGGTTTCACATGATTTCACATGTGAAAGGTTATGTGATCACTTGTGGAAATCCACATGGCGATGAAAATGCTTTTTTGGAGCAAATAGCCTATTAATAGAATATCATCATGTTGCCCTCCTACATACCACTTACCTTTTACACAGAAAAATGGTTGGATGGAAACGTGGCAACTATCTGCAAACCTGCATGGTGACATTCTTTCCACACTTCTTCTTTGGCTGCATTTACACAGGCAGCCCAATTCTGATATTTTGCTGCTTATTTGTCTTTTGACCAATCAGATCAGCTCTTTTGACAATAAATTGGGCAAAAGATCAGAATTTGGCTGCCTGTGTAATCTTCTTTCTCTCCAATTGTCATGTCACACATAACAAAGGCATGGTTTTCTATAGTCAAATTCTAATTCCTGTCAACGCGCCCTGCAACAAGAACGAACTGGAAAAGTGGCATATCTGTTCATTTGAAACTCTGGATGATGGCCTTGTGAACTATCTTATGACATTTTTAGCTAACCACATTGGAACATTCTTATCTTTAAGGACATGCATGTCCTGGCAATAAATCAGCTCATCTCCGGGTGACTTCTGTCACAGTAAAATGCTATGATAGGTGACGCTGGGCAAATACCTAACGTCAAGTCAGGTAGTTTCACAGTCAGTCATTGAACTAATTAAAAAAACTAGACACAGGCAATGCTGCATATCAATGCAAAAGCCTGCAGGCAAAAAATGTTCATGCTTTGAATTGTCCACATTTTACAATTGTATAATACATATAAAGTTGGTTCAGCCATGTGAAAAGAATAACACATACATACTAGAAAAGTACATTTCCTAAAGAATATGTGTGTGCTTGCTAGCTTGTCTTGAAGTATTTATGGTAGTGCTAGTGACTGCAGTAGTAACGGTAGTGACCGGTTATAGTTGAAAAAGTAGGTAGATTGAAAGATTGATTGATTGATTGATTTATTGATTGATAGCCTAAATATGTAAAAGTTGGTTTGGTGTTTCTAGCTTGAACGGTTCAAGAGTTACTGCTATTTTAGATGGGTAATGTTATGGTAATTTATGCAAATGTCAATAGTTATAATTTAGAACGTTTTGAAAATGTTAAAGTTGTTTTAATGTTTGTAGCTGAAATGGTTAAAGAGTGGTAGCTTTTAAAATGTCCACCACTGTGTTCTTATGGCTGGCATTGAATACATTAAGTGTTATGCAAATTTATGCAAATACATTTATTTATATTGTTTAGAAAGGTTTTAGAGAATTTTGTAGTTAGGATAGCCTGAACATTTTAAAGTTGGTCTTGTAGCTTAATTGGCTGAGGAGCAGGACAATATTGAATAGCTACCAATGTATTACAATTGTTCTCATTCAAGCCCACGTGTCACGTCCTGACCATAGAAAGCTGTTATTTCCTATGGTAGATTAGGTCAGGGCGTGACAGGGGTTTTTTCTAGTTTAGATTTTCTATGTTGTTATGTTCTAGTTTTGTATTTCTATGTTGGGTTTTGTTTGGGATGATCTCCAATTAGAGGCAGCTGGTCATCGTTGTCTCTAATTGGAGATCATACTTAAGTAGTTGTTTTTCCCACCTGGGTTTGTGGGAGATTGATTTTGAGTAAGTGTTGTGGTGGCTAATTTCGCCATTACCAAGTGAGGAGAGTTACAAACTTCACACACCAGTCAGAGTTATACTTAAACTACATTTTTAATAATAACAGCTTTGCAAAAGCCCTTGACTTTCAATGATGAGCTATCTCTAATGAACCATTGAAAAGTGACTACACAAAAGTACAGAGCTCTTTTATAGCCAAGATACACTCCTCTCAACGTACATGATGAACCGCAGATACATAGAATGGGTCACAAGGTTAAGTTGTGTATGAAAGATATTTATAAAACATAGCAGACAGCAACTGCTGTGTCAACAGTGTTCATTGTATAGACCAGTGTCTGGTCCTCCTACTCCAAACTGGAACCGTCTCTCGCTGGTACGGTATAGAACAGAACCATTAACTCATGTCCTCTGGAATGCTCTTTAGGCGTTATTACCCAAAGACATCGTAAATCTCCTCTGTCAGTGCTATCTCATAGAGTCCCGTCCTCAGTAAAACACACACATATGTAGACAATGTTCCATTCTGTCCTCTTCCCTTTCTGATATTCTGCATAGCACCAGGGAAATGTGAAAGACAAGTCTGACCTCTCCCCTCTCTGGGCCCCAAGTGACTGAGCCCCAGCTAAGGGAAAAGTGCAACTGCCAACATTCATTATCCAAAGGGATACATTCTAATGACAAGTATCTCACATAAGCATATTATACAAATAAAACATCTTAATTATCTATGTTACCCAACTAATTCTGATTCATCCGCCACAGTGTATGTTGTAACACTTAGTCACGGTTTGTTGTTTTTGTTCATTCAGTTTATTTGTATGTATTGCATAGTTTCACAGTTTAATAAAGAAAATGTGGAACGATACACACGCTGCGCTTTGGTCCGCTCCTTCATCTTACGACAACCGTGACAGAATCTCCCACCACCAAAGGACCAAGCAGCGTGGTCTAGAGCAATGGACCTGGGAGGACATCCTGGACGGCAAGGGATCCTGGACGTGGGAGGAGATCGAATTTGGATGGCATCGCCTCCCATGGGAACAGGTGGAGGCAGCGAGAGCAGAGCGGCGACAAGATGAGGAACTAGCACGGCAACAACGGAAGCACGAGAGGCAGTCCCCCAAACAATTTTGGGTGGGGGCACACAGGGAGATTGGCAGAGTCAGGGTGGAGACCTGAGCCAACTCCCCGTGCTTACTGTGGGGAGCAAGTGACCGAGCAAGCATCGTGTTATGCGGTGATGCGCACTGTGTCGCCAGTGCGCATTCACAGCCCGGTGCGCTCTGTGCCAGCGCCCCGCGTTTGCCTAGCGAAAGTAAGCATCCAGCCAGGACGGGTTGTGCCAGCTCTATGCTTGAGACCTCCAGTGCGCCTCCACGGCCCAGTATATCCTGTACCTGCCCCACGTACCCGGCCTCCAGTGAGTCTATCCAGCCTGGTACGCCCTGTGCCTGCTCCTCGCACTTGCCCTGAGGTGCGTGTCACCAGTCTGGCGCCACCTGTGCCAGCCCCACGCATCAAGCCTCCAGGGCGCCTGCCCAGTTCGGGGTGTCCTGTTCCTGCTCCCCGCACTCGCCCTGATGTGCGTGTTACCAGTCTGGCGCCACCTGTGCCAGCCCCACGCATCAGGCCTCCAGTGCGCCTGCCCAGTCCGGGGTGTCCTGTTCCTGCTCCCCGCACTCGCCCTGAGGTGCGTTTTACCAGTCTGGCACCACCTGTGCCAGCCCCACGCATCAGGCCTCTAGTGCGCATTCCCAGTCCAGAGCTTCCGTCGACAGTTCCCAGTCCAGAGCTTCCGGTGACAGTTCCCAGTCCAGAGCTTCCAGCGACAGTTCCCAGTCCAGAGCTTCCTGCGACAGTTCCCAGTCCAGAGCTTCCGGCGACAGTTCCCAGTCCAGAGCTTCCGTCGACAGTGCCCAGTCCAGAGCTTCCGGCGACATTTTACAGTCCGGAACCTCCTGAGATGGCTTACAGTCCGAAACCTCCTGAGACGGCTTACAGTCCGGAACCTCCTGAGACGGCTTACAGTCCAGAGTCTTCAGCGGCGGTCCGCAGTCCAGAGTCTTCAGCGGCTGTCCGCAGTCCAGAGTTTTCAGCGGCGGTCTGCAGTCCAGAACCTCCAGCGGCGGTCTGCAGTCCAGAACCTCCAGTGATGATCCACGGTCCAGGTCCTTCGGCGACGATACAGGGTCCGGTGACACAAAAGCGGAGGGATCAGCGGGCGGAGCGGGGGTTATGCCCCGAACCGAAGCCGCCTCCTCTGCTGGAGGATCCGCGGGATTAGAAGGTTCTTCGTACTGTACCAGATGCCGCCATAGACATTAGTCACCCACCCTACCCTCCCTTTTTTTATGTTTTAGGTGGTGTTCCGAGTCCGCACCTTTGGGGGGGGTACTGTCACGTCCTGTCACGTCCTGACCATAGAAAGCTGTTATTTTCTATGGTAGAGTAGGTCAGGGCGTGACAGGGGTTTTTTCTAGTTTAGATTTTCTATGTTATGTTCTAGTTTTGTATTTTTATGTTGGGTTTTGTTTGGGATGATCTCCAATTAGAGGCAGCTGGTCATCGTTGTCTCTAATTGGAGATCATACTTAAGTAGTTGTTTTTCCCACCTGGGTTTGTGGGAGATTGATTTTGAGTAAGTGTATGTTGTAACTCTTCGTCACGGTTTGTTGTTTTTGTTCATTCAGTTTATTTGTATGTATTGCATAGTTTCACAGTTTAATAAAGAAAATGTGGAACGATACACACGCTGCGCTTTGGTCCGCTCCTTCATCTTACGACAACCGTGACACCATGTTAATTTATGCCCCCAAAAATATTATTCATATTATTATGTAAGAGATCTAGAGTGGTCTTGCCTTCAGCAAGCACACTAATAATAAGAGCATGTAACGGCCCAGCTATGCCATGCGTGGATTTCCGTGAGACTTGCTTGATACGGAGTTGATAAATGTCATTCTGTAGTCAATGTTACTTGCTATATCAGCACGTGCATAAAGCATAGGTGTTGTGCAGCTGCTGTAGCAGCAACCTAAAATTAGGTTTGGAGTCTATTTTTCTCGGATCCACATGCGTAAACACCATACAAAGTGCTTAAATCTTTTTTTGACACTTAAAAACATATTCACTCAGCTTCATAGTGAAAATGTAATAGAAACATGAATAATAGTAGTAGGCTACATCAATATAATAGTAGAAGGCTACCTGTATGAAAATCAAATATAAATGAAACTGTAGTTTTAGGTGCTTCTACATCTGCATTGCTTGCTGTTTGGGGTTTTAGGCTGGGTTTCTGTACAGCACTTTGTGACATCAGCTGATGTAAGAAGGGCTTTATAAATACATTTGATTGATTGTAGTCTTCCTAGTTCATAACTGGAGGTAGGTTGTTATATGTATAGTAGCAATACTTTTTTTTAGAAATATTTGGCCTTCCCTGTAGCTCAGTTGGTAGAGCATGGTGTTTGCAACGCATGGTGTTTGCAACGCCAGGGTTGTGGGTTCGATTCCCACGGGGGGCCAGTACGGAATAAAACAATTCTTATGAAATGTAAGTCGCTCTGGATAAGAGCGTCTGCTAAATGTCTAAAATGTAACAAATGTATTTAAACATTCAAACCAGCTGATGAACAGAAAGGCAGTTGCAGAGCTGATGGTCTACATTATCTTTTGAGGCAGAGGATGCTGTAGAGTAGACCCCTCCCCCAACCCTCCTTGGAAGTTATTCTGATTTGACAGGACAAAGTTGGCAAAATGGATGACACCCGTTGGATCATCGAAGTTGAGAAGCACCCTTTGCTGTACGACCCCAGCAACCCCAAATACAAGGACGCTTTGTCCAAAGAAAAAGCAACCGTCCTCGGAGAACCAGGTATGTTTTGTCAACAAAATCACTTGATGTGCATTTGTTCTGGCCTGCAAAGTACAGACGGCTAGCCAGTGGCGGCTGTGATTGGTTGAAACCCAGGGGTGTGGGTCTATTTAGAATGAGCAGCCAGCTCACAAATGATCAAGTGCCCAAGGGAGAATGCAACAAGCATGCAACAAGCATGCAGATGCTATAAGTGAAAACACATGATCTAAATGGGGATGGCTAACATAATGTCACAAAGCATGATGCACTAGCAAGTTAACTTTCATTCTGAAATAACTTCCTTTTTCCGAGTTAGTCAGATATTAGTTTAGAAAGACTTGAAATTGGCATGGGAGCTAACTAGCTAACACGCTACCAGCTAACTATAGCTAGCAATCTGCTTATCAAAGGTAGATAAAGGGTTAATTTGACCCAAAAATCTACCTGTCACGCCCTGATCTGTTTCACCTGTCCTTGTGATTGCCTCCACCCCTTCCAGCTGCCCCTGATTTTCCCGTGTATTTATCCCTGTGTTCCCTGTCTCTCTGTGCCAGTTCGTCTTGTATGTTTCCAAGTCAACCAGCGGTTTTCCTGTTCTCCTGCTTTTTGCATTTCTCCTTTTTCTAGTTCTCCTCATTTTGACCCTTGCCTGTTTCTGGACTTTGTACCCGTGTAACCGATGTGAAATGGCTAGTTAGTTAGCGGTGGTGCGCGCTAATAGCATTTCAATCAGTGACCTCACTCGCTCTGAGACTTGAAGTAGGGTTTCCCCTTGCGTTGCAAGGGCCGCGGCTTTTGTGGCGCGATGGGTAACGATGCTTCGTGGGGTGTCAGTTGTTGATGTGTGCAAGGGTCCCTGGTTCGAGCCCAGGTTGGGGCAAAGAGAGGGACAGAACCTACACTGTTACACCCGCCTGCCTTGACCACAAGCCTGTCTGCCACTCTGTACCTCCTGGACTCTGATCTGGTTTTGACCTTTTGCCTGTCCATGACCATTCTCTTGCCTACTCCTTTTTGATTAATAAACATTGTAAGACTCCAACCATCTGCCTCCTGTGTCTGCATCTGGGTCTCGCCTTGTGTCATGATACTACCAAACTAGTTCACAATGTTTCTCAAAGTTACTATGGCTAGCTAACTAATTTGATCATGCTTTGTGATAAACCCAGATTTATGCTGTGTAAGTCAACACACATGTCGCCTGATAAACACCATGGGGGAAACAATACAATTGACCAGCCACAGTCATGCTTTTCTGCCCTACCAGATCTGCGATGAGAAGGTTCTACCTAGTGTATCCCTCTGTCCTTCCACTCTTGTTGGATGTAGATGTACGGTTTATCAGGTCCCAGGCTTCCATGACTGTTATGATTATTTATTTACAAGTTAAATACAATTAGATTTTTGCTTTAGCATCATGTGTAACTGATAGAGCAGATCTAGTCTCAAGCAGAAGTAAGCTGTCTGGTGTGAGAGACTCATTGGGAGGAAGACTAGAGCAGACCCAGAAGTTCTGACAGTGAACATTTGAGCGCTCCAGGGTGGCCCATTTACTTAGTGCTGTAAAAATGTATGCTATAAAATTCTGTGATTTCATTGGGGCAGTTCTCCCTCATATCAAATAGGTGGCAAAACAATCCAAGCAATGTTCGCACAGCCTATACGCCCACGGAGTTGCTGCTGCTGGCAAAGTCAATGAGGGGCAGAGTAGTAAGTAACTGCACCACTTGTTTTGAACAATATATTTGTTAAACAGGAAAATGTACACATTTGCCACACTTTTATGAAACATTTAAAACATAATCTTGAATTATATAATATATATATTGTTTTTACAATTTGACCAATCACATGTGGGGCTCTGCCCCTTACGCCCAAATGGGCAGGCCACCACTGCAGCTAGCCAGCAACTGTTCAATTGTTGATTAATGAATGAGGTTAATGAATTGACTGCAGATGGTTGTAGAATTTTTAATCAACTTTATTTTTGATGTGATGAGAAATATGGTTGTCGTCATATAGTCATATACCCAGATTGGACCCAAAATCAATAGATTCCTTGCAGAAGAGATCTAGTACTACTGATTCTGCTTCCACGCACGCATCTGTTTCCCTCTCTGGTGTAGCGTGTAAAATTACTGCACTAACGTCCTGTTCACAGTTTGGGTACGCGCCATCCAGGTGTACAGTAGCTCTTCTGTAAGAGTGTTAGATTAGTCTTGCTTTCACCAAGCACACCAATCCTTCAAATCTAATATTACATTGCTTAGGGACATATTAAACAATGTAACTTTAATCTTGTTTTAATAATTCCCATGAAAAAACTAACATATTTGCTTGCTTTATTCATTTCTATTGAAAGACTTACCTGAGCGTTTCATACACTGTCCATGGCACGTCCGAGTTTAGCCATTCGCGCAGTGCGCATTTCCATATCTTTTCCACTTCAGACGCGCGCCTTTTTCGACGTGGTGCTGTTAAAGACTTGTATCAAAGCAACGAAATGTTTTGAAGAAATTGACTATGTTACACAACGATCAAGTCAACGTTCAAGACCTCGTCTCAATTCCAAGCGGGAGCAGCACACACTCAATAATCCGTTTTTGCATCTTTGCTGATCTCAAAACGCCCACAATCTAATCATTATTGTTATGTAAACTAAGATACATTTTCTTATCAAATCAAAGTATCTTGTTTGATTGTGATGAATGGGTAGTTTACTGTTAGCAAAGTAAAACAGCAAGCTCCAGCTCTGCGGAGTGCAGAATTCATTTGAAGGTGGGAATGCAGTTAATTCATCTGGAGCTTTTCGGCTAGTCCTTTTGGAGAGGGAGGCTGGCTGCTGCGCTGGTATTTATATATCACAATAACGTGACAACGTCACTATTCTTCTGTTCAGGTCTCTCACCAATAGCTACTGATCCACCATAAAGCCATACATACAGTACTCACCTGTTGCACAAGCTAAGGCAATAGGACTGATGCAACCTGGGCTCAGGGTTAGACGTAACATAGTAAAGGACAATCGTGGATGTTCAAATTAGTATGATATGTTACATTTGGTATGGTATTTTACATTTCTGGATATCTATCATCAATTTCGTATATGTTACGAATTACAATTCGTATGATATGTTAAGAATTGCAATTTGTACAATATGTTGTGAATTTGCAATGCGTATGATATGTTACGAATTACAATTTGTTGTTGCTAACGTTAGCTAGGTGGTTAAGGTTAGGGTTAAGGTTAGGGTTAAGGTTAAGGTTAGGCATTCGGTTAAAGTGTTATGGTTAGAGGAAGGGTTAGCTAACATGCTAAGTAGTTAAAAAGTAGTAAGTAGTTCATTAGTAAGTTGCTAATTACCTAAAGTGCTAAAGTCCTTGATGAGATTCAAACACGCAACCTTTGGGCACTAGACATTCGTGTTATATATGTCACCATACCAAATGTAACATATCATACAAATTGAGTTACTCTGATCTTCGTTTACTATGTTAAGTCTATTCTATGAGACCAAGCTGACTGATTAAATCTTTGCACAGCAGCTGTTTTTAGCATTATCAACTTTATTTACACCTTTCCAAATGTCAGTCTTACCTTTTTTTATTTTTTAAATCTTTTGTTAAAAAGGATATGTTTTCTAATTAGGTTAGGACTATCCAGGATTCTATAAAAAAAAAAAAAGATTCTACACTTGGATTGATGTATGGTTCAAGAAGATGTTTATATCCCTATATTGGCTATATTCCTAATACAGAGTTAATTATTTGAGACTCTCTCCCCATAGGATAAACCCACGGCTGTGATTTCTGGCTTGGAATGCTTTCATGTTGTTTTATGTGGACAGATGAATGGTTGTATAGTTTGGGTGTCAGACACTAATGAACTAAGATCATAGAAAATTGATTCCTCTACCAGCATGGGGTCTTTTCGTCTTGTTTGAGACATACAATATTGCATGGACATGTATTCCAGTCATTTTTATTAGCCTGGTCCCAGTTATGCTTGTGTGCTTGTCAAGCCAAACATGTTTGAATACCCTTTAAGCACATACATGGGGTGGCAGGTAGCCTAGTGGTTAGAGTGTTGGACTAGTAAGTGCAAGGTTGCTACATCAAATCCCAGAGCTAACAAGGAAAAAATCTGTTGTTCCACCCCTGAACAAGGCAGTTAACCCACTGTTCCTAGGCTGTCATTGTAAGTAAGTACTTGTTCTTAACTGACTTGCCTAGTTAAATAAATACAGAATTGTTTCCCAAATTACAATCCCTTTTCCTGGGAAACCAAAATTATAATTTTTTCCATATCACCAACACACCTGATTGAAATAATCAAAGGCTTGATGATGAGTTGAATCAAGTTAATAAAATGTGTTAGTTCTAAGGCAAAAGCTAAAATACCCGCCCCATAGGGTCACACGACTGGGATTAGGAAACACTGATTTATACCCTCCATTAGATGATTGATTATGGCCCTCTGTCACACCCTTGTGGCCGAAGTAGAGATCATTGTCAGGGTGGAATGTGGGCATTAGCCTCCCAACCCCATTGCTCATTGTCAAGCCAAACATGTTTGGCATGATAATGAGCGATAAGGAGTTGGCATGATAAGGAGTTGGCATGATAATGAGCGATAAGGAGTTGGCATGACAGCACAAACAGATTGACACTCATGCTAAATTTGTATGACTTTTTTACACATGAATGTGAGATTATCCTTCCTTTCAAACATTTTACTTTTTATAATTTAAACACGTGACAGTCACCAACAACAACAGAAACCATACAACACAAACACAATGTACAACACAACAGCAACAATGTCGAGGAACTCCAAAAACATACTAGAAAAAGAAGAAGAAGAAAAATCCAGCATTGTCACTATGTTTGAACTCATCACTCTTTCTTCCTTTCCTTCCCTTGTCCCTCGTCTTCTTCTCTTACGGTCTAGCCAACCCCTCTCAACACTGCATCCTCTCCCATATACTGAACCACGGGGATCCAGATGCACAGAAACCTATCAAGTTTCCCCTGGAAGACATACAGTATCCAGCCCTTCCAGGGGAAATAACCAAAACCACAGATTATCCATCTTGGTATAACCACTACTGTCTCTGCTGCAGTTGGGCCTAGACAAGTCACATACAAGTTGAAATCCTTATAAAGCACATGCACCAGTTGTTTCTCAAATTACAAACTACGGCCCTGGGGAACCAATGGGGTGCACGTTTTAGTTTTTGCCCTATCACCAACAGCCTTTTATGAAATGATAAAAGGCTTTATGATGAGTCGATTACCTGTTTCAATCTGTTAGTGCTATGGTAAAAACTAAAATATTCACCCCTTATGGTCCTCATGGACCAGGATTGGGAAACACTGACCTTTAGCCCCCATCAGTTGATTTATGCTTGTGGCCCCTTGTGGCCAAAGTTTTACTGATTATGTTCATATGTCTGGATTTACTGCAAACCTCTGTGGTGAACCAACAATGGAAATGTCAGGAAGAGTACCATGAAAAACTGGTTTATATATGTGACTTAATGGCTGCTTTCACATAGGCCTCCCAATTCTGATCTTATTTTCACTAATTGGTCTTTTGACCAATAAGATCAGCTCTGAAAAATATCTAAAGTGAAAAGATTTGATGTGACTGGTCAAAACACCAATTAGTGGAAAAGAGATCAGAATTGGGCTGCCTGTGTAAATGCAGCCATTGAGTGACAATGAGTTGGCATGATAGCACAAACAGACTGGCACTCAGACTGCATTTGTTTTGGCATAGTACATAAATGTGATTATCCTTCTTTTCAAAGATTTTACTTCTATAATTTTAATGTATGACAGTCACCAACAACAACAGAAAATATACAACAGAAACACAAAACACACACAATGCAAAACACAAAACCATAGCCCATAAATGTGAGATTATCCTACCTTTCAAACATTTTACTTTAACACAAAACAACAGCAATGTCAAGGAACTCCAAAACAAAACATAATAGAATGTTTTTTCCAACTCCTCGCTCCTCCTTTATTCCTTCCCCTTCTCCCTCTTCTTCTCTCAGAGGACTGGGATTGGGAAACACTGACCTGTACCCTCCATCATTTGTTTAAGTATTGCCTATCTATCAATCCCATGTGGCCAAAGTTGTACTAATTATGTTCATATGTCTGGATTTGGCAGGAACAGTACCATGAGAACCCGGTTTATATATTTGACTCATCCCTCAACTTCCTGCCTATGCTACTGGGAAGTGTTTTTGTATTTTCCTGTGTTTTAGCATTGCCTTGTGTTATTGTTTAGTATGCCCTTGGGTTATTTTTATTATATGGAAAACTACACTAAGTGTACAAAACATTAGGAACACCTGCTCTTTCCATGACTGGCCAGGTTAAAGAAGGATTTTTAAGTGAGACATGGATTGTGTATGTGTGCCATTCAGAGGTTGAATGGACAAGAAAAAATATTGAAGTGTCTTTGAACAGGGTATGGTGGTAAATGCCAGGTGCACCGGTTTGAGTGTGTCAAGAACTGCAACGCTGCTGAGTTTTTCATGCTCAACAGTTTACCGTGTGTATCAAGAATGGTCCACCACCCAAAGGACATTCAGCCAACTTGACAGAACTGTGGGAAGCATTGGCGTCAACAAGGGCCAGCATCCCTGTGGAATGCTTTCTACACCTTGTAGAGTCTATGCCCCAACAAATTGAGGCTGTTCTGAGGGTGAAAGGGGGTGCAACTCAATATTAGGAATGTGTTGCTGAATGTTTTGTGCACTCAGCGTATATATGGACACGCAGAGTGTCCAAACAGAGAGAAAAAAAGAGAGAGAGAAATTAAGGCTGCATTTAGACAGGCAGCCCAATTCTGGTACTTTTTTCACTAATTGGTCGTTTGACCAATCAGATCAACTCTGAAAAAGATCTGATGTGAAAAGATCTGATGTGATTGGACAAAAGACCAGTTAAATAGTTAAATAGTTAAATAGTTAAATTACAAAAGGGAAAATAAATAAACATAAATATAGGTTGTATTTACAATGGTGCAAATTTTGCACATCATTACAACACTGTATATAGACATAATATGACATTTGAAATATCTTTATTATTTTGGAACTTTTGTGAGTGTAATGTTTAAGGTTAATTTTTATTGTTTATTTCACTTTTGTTTATTTTCTATTTCACTTGCTTTGGCAATGTAAACATATATTTCCCATGCCAATAAAGCCCTTTATATGAAATTGAATTGAAATTGAGAGAGAGAGAGAGAGAGAGAGAGAGAGAGAGAGAGAGAGAGAGAGAGAGAGAGGGGGGGGGCTACCTAGGCAGTTGTACAACTGAATGCCTTCAACTGAAATGGGTCAGAGAGGGAGAGTGAGAGAAAGATAGAGACAGACAGACAGACAGACAGACAGACAGACAGACAGACAGACAGACAGACAGACAGACAGACAGACAGACAGACAGACAGACAGACAGACAGACAGACAGACAGACAGACAGACAGACAGACAGACAGACAGACAGACAGACAGAAAGAAAGAAAGAAAGAAAGAAAGAAAAAAAGAAAAAAAGAAAAAGAAAGAAAGAAAGAAATTGTAGGCTGGGGCTTAAGGACATAATACACTAGGGGCGAGAGAGAGGGAGGAAAGGGGGATGAAGAGGGCTGAGGGAGGGAGAGAGGAAAGGGGGATGAAGAGGGCTGATGGAAGGAGAGAGAGGGAGGGAGAGAGGAAAGGGGGATGAAGAGGGCTGATGGAAGGAGAGAGAGGGAGGAAAGGGGGATGAAAGAGGGCTGAGGGAAGGAGAGAGAGAGGGAGAGAGGAAAGGGGGATGAAAGAGGGCTGAGGGAGGGATAGAGGGAGGGAGAGAGGAAAGTGGGATGAAAGAGGGCTGAGGGAAGGAGAGAGAGGGAGGAAAGGGGGATGAAAGAGGGCTGAGGGAAGGAGAGAGAGGGAGGAAAGGGGGATGAAAGAGGGCTGAGGGAGGGAGAGAGAGAGGGAGAGAGGAAAGGGGGATGAAAGAGGGCTGAGGGAAGGAGAGAGAGGGAGGAAAGGGGGATGAAAGAGGGCTGAGGGAGGGAGAGAGAGAGGGAGAGAGGAAAGGGGGATGAAAGAGGGCTGAGGGAGGGATAGAGGGAGGGAGAGAGGAAAGGGGGATGAAAGAGGGCTGAGGGAAGGAGAGAGAGGGAGGAAAGGGGGATGAAAGAGGGCTGAGGGAGGGAGAGAGAGAGAGAGGAAAGGGGGGGTGAAGTTATTTGACAGTGATTTCCTGGGAAGTGGGAACGATGTCTCCTGAGACAATCTGACTCAAGATGGCCGACTAGTCACATAGCTGCCACTCTGATGAATGAACTGATATGTCTAAGAGTCCACCTCCATTGCCCTGCTTTACCCAGGAGGTAAACTGCCACCACCCCTCTCCTCTCTTCACCTCCTTCTCACTACCTTATACCTTCTTTTAGACATATGCCTACCTCTCCCTGTCCTTTCCTTCCCTCTCCTCTTCTCCTCCTCACTGCCCTATTCTCTCCATTCCAAGTCTTCAAATCCCCCTTTTCCTTACTTCTCAATCCAACATCCCCAACTGCCCCCACCAGTCTCCTGTAGCCCTGAGACGGGCCGCTAACCACCATGAGATTGCCCAGTGCCCCGGGGCAGCCTCCAGGATGTGACAGTGTGAAGCACTGGTCAAGGGACCACTATAGCTACGTGTCACCACTTACTAAGGACTATTATAGGTTAGAGAGACTGTACATTTGTCTCTCCCTTTCTCTCTCTCGCTCTCTCTCTCTCTCGCTCTCTCCCTCCCTCTCCATCTCCCTCGCTCTGGCCGTGTCCGAATACCTGTGTTCTAAATAGTAGGCATTTTCGGTATGCACATTTTTTACAATTGAGTATGCTTTAAATGCCAGGATGTCATACTCATTTCGGTTGTTCATCTAGAAGAATTTGCTGCACACTATTGAAGAAGAGAATCATCTTTCCAGACACACGGGTTTGACAAAATCTGATACTCAGATAAGTGGATGCACTGTTCTAAAATGAACTAATGCTGGGAATCAACGTAATTGCCCATTAGATGATGCCTTCTCAGTATGTATGAGCCTAGTGTGGTAATATGTGTTGCTTACTTCATTTGTTTTTACTAAACAGTACGTTCTAAATAGTATGTAGTACAATTAATATACAGTATGTAGTTTTTGTAAGTAGTAGGCAAGACAGATTGTGAACACGGCCTCTTTCTTTCTCTCTCTCTCATGCTCTCTTTCATGCTCTCGCTCTCTCTCTCTCTCTCTCTCTCTCTCAGAGAGTGTCAAGAGATTTATGTCAAGTATGTCAAGAGATTTCCTTTACTCACGAACACAACTCAGAGGAGTTACTTCAGCCTCAACTTACACAGGAAAACTGTCTATTGATCTAAATCAAGTCCATGTTAGTACAGAGACTAACATCAAGAGATAAAGAGAGAGAGAGAGCGAGAGAGAGAGAGAGAGAGAGAGAGAGAGAGAGAGATAAAGAGAGAGAGTGAGAGAGACAGAGAGAGATAAAGAGAGATAACGAGAGATAAAGAGAGAGAATGAGAGAGAGTGAGAGAGAGAGAGAGAGACTTTTTGACTTTTTGTCTTTCTTTATTGAAACATTCTCATTTCATTTAAAACTCACCACCCAACCCCCCCCCCCCCTTAAAAATAAAACCAAAAATACATCCTGTGGTGCATACATGTACCATACTCGCCTTTCCAGCAACCACATGATGCAAACCAACATCACAATACTCAAAACAATACCCACTCCTACAACCGTATATTCAAAACATCTTTCCCAGCTATACAGACAGCCCCCCCAACACACCATATCTCCTGAAACATCTCCACACTTTTTATCATTTTATAGAACTCAAACTCAACCCTAAGGCGCGCAGAGACCATCCCATTAAACAATAGTAAAGGGTCTGTTATCCCCCCACCTTTGACCCTGTTCCTCCTTGTTAGCCAAATAGACAACTTCGCCTGAGCAAACAGAAAATTCAACAAAACACATTTGGCCTTCTCCTTATATGAATACCTGTATCCCATTATGAACACCCCAACAGTAAAGACCACCCCCAACCTCTCACACAGACATTCCAACAGAGACATTAATGGAATTAACCTGGTGCACACAGAAAACACATGACGCACTGTTTCTTTCATTTTACAGAAAGGACACTCCTGCCCAACTCCCAGTTCAACCCTTGCCAGCCAGCTGTTAGTGACCAGGGCTCCATGTAGAACCCTCCACTGGAGGTCCCCTGACCTCTTTGGTGTTGGGGGTTTGTGTTCCATCTAAAACCCACCATACTCTCCGCCCCACATACCCCCTGCCACTGATGTGCCTTCACTCCTGTTAGGCTCCTAATGTTCCTAACCTTAACGCAGAGGTTGTAGAGGGCTTTACCTCCCACCCCTTCAAACTCTCCCAGGCTCGGAGTGTTAAGATCTAACAAGTCCTCCAGACCCCCTTGCCAGTCTCCAGTCTCTGCCGTCACCTGCAGTGGCGGAAAACTTGGTGGCCCCTCTCCCTTTGGCTGCTCAAACATCCCTCTTAGAGCACACAAATAATTATACCTACCTTGGCCTAAAAATCAACACCACAGGTAACTTCCACAAGGCTGTGAACGATCTAAAAGACAAGTCAAGGAGGGCCTTCTATGCCATTAAAAGGAACATAAAACCTCACCTACAGAGAGATGAAGCTAGAGAAGAGTCCCCTCAGCCAGCTGGTTCTGGGGCTCTGTTCACAAACACAAACAGACCCAACCAAACTATGCGAAAGTAAAAAGATAACTAAATGACACACTGGAAAGAATCATCCAAACAAATTGGAATGCTATTTGGCCCTGAGCAGTGACTACACAGTGGCAAAATATCTGACCACTGTGACGACCCCAAATTAAGAAAATCATTGACTATGTACAGACTCAGTGAGCATAGCCTTGCTATTGAGAGACTTAGCCATAGGCAGACCTGGCTCTCAAGAGAAGACAGGATATGTCTCCACTGTCCACAAAATTAGGTGGAAACTGAGCTGCACTTCCTGACCTCCTGCCAAATGTATGACCACATTAGAGACACATATTTCCCTCAGATTGCACAGACCCACAAGGAATTTGAAAACAAATCCAGCATTGATAAACTCCCACATCTGTTAGACAAAATAACACCATGTGTAATCACAGTGGCAAGATGTGTGGCTTGTTGCCATGGGAAAAGGGCAACCAGTGGGGTACAAACAACATAGTAAATATCACCGATACTTATCTGTTTATAAGTATTGGTGGTATTTGTAGTACTATTTGTACTACTATTCGTACTACAACTATTTGCACATTGCTAAAATACTGTACATAACTGATGATATAACACTTGAAATGTCTTTATCTTTTTGAAACCTTTTTGACTGCAATGTTTACTGTTAATAGTTTTTTGTTGATGTTGTTAAATTTGTTTCTTCTCAGTTTTAATTCTTGTTTATTCCACTTGCTTTGGCAATGAAATGAAATTGAATTGAAATTGAAAGAGAGATGGAGAAAGAGAGAGTGAGAGACATGGAGAGGGAGAGAGAGACGGAGAGGGAGAAGTGTTCACCAGCATATGAATTGATGGCTCCCTAGAGGCGAGGAGAGGAGAGGGAGGAATATAAGGAGAGGGAGCAAAAAACCATAAAATAGAGGAACAGATATATAGAGGACAGAGGCAGGGAAGGAGGGTAGAGCTAAAACTCAATAAATAGACAGAGAAATAGCACTATTCTAAGGCCTGTGGACGGTGGTGAACGTTAACAGGTTGAGGAAAGACCTCTGGGGTTGACGACTCCTATGACGCATGACACCCTCGCTTGACTTGGTGTGACAACATTGTCTATGTCCACTCTCTGAACATGCGTCACTCAAAGAGATGAGAGTGTGGTGACCTGTCCGAACTTAAAGAAGCTATACGTTCAATTCAACAACAGACCAGTCAATTTGACAACAAGAGATTTGCTGGCCCCAGTCAATTTGACAAGAGATTTGCTGGCCCCAGTCAATTTGACAACAAGAGATTTGCTGGCCCCAGTCAATTTGACAATAGAGACAGTTTGTGTGTTACATTGTTACACGTAGTACCTTTAATCCTATCTCTATCTCTTTCTTTTGCTCTTTCTCTCTCAATCTCTCTCTCTCTGTCTCTCTCTCACTCTCTCCCTCTCTCTCCCATTTTTTTCTCTGTCTTCCATTTTTTTCTTTCTCTCTCTATAACGGTTATCTCCCTCTCTCTGGGTTTCTTTTTCTTTGCCCTTCTCTCTCTGTCTGTTTCCTTCTCTCTGTCATTCTCTCTCTATCTCTCTCTCTATCTCTGTGTAATGTTGCTTCCACAACACCTATTTTCCTCTCCATCCACCAGAAGCTGTAAAATAATAGTTTATCGTCTTTGTTTCCAAATGTGCTACATCACTATCAGCTGCTCTCCCCTAGCCTTCCTCTCTTCATCACAACATTCTGTTCCTGCAGTCTCTCCTCTGAGCTTTGTCCTTCCTGGTTCGCCCTGATCAACTGTCTTCTCTCAGCCATGTTGTCTAATCCCAGCCTCGCAAGCAGCCTGGTCTCGCGAACCTACATGGCTTTTCGCTACGCAGCGGTAATCAGTCTGGTAATTACAAGGCTAGTCTAATCCCTCTGTGACCAATAAATACACAGCAGAAACTCAGAACAGATACGATCTTCCAGACCTGGGTTCAAATACTACTTGAAATCTTTCAAATCATTTGTGTGTTTGCTCTATTGTGCCTGGACTGCCAGATGGGCGAGGTTTGCAATTTTGAGACTATTCTATTGCTCCATCAAGCCAGGCAAGTTCAATCAAGCACAGCTATAGTATTTGAAAGGATTTCAAATAGTATTTTAACCCATGTCTTCTATCTTCGTTGGCTGTGGGATGTTCAGTGTAGCCCTCCACTACTAGTCATAACTCTGACTGAAGAATACAGATACAGAAATAATAGTATTCTCCTTTGCTCCTGTTGGTGGATTTGATATGGAAAAGTAAGACGTCTATTTGGTGTTCTATTCCATTTCAGACAGTCCGCAAGTTGGAACGCAAAAAAGAAAGATACAAAAATAATACATCTCCGTGCATGTTATTCGCAGAAACAGCAGCCAATAGGTTGGAGCACGGAGCAGACCAGTGACGACAATGGACCCACTAGGAAAGGAGACGAGGATAGGAGGACAAGAAGAGGGTTTGGGCAGGGTCAGTTCTGTCCTTGCTCTCTACTCCTCTGGGAAGGGAGTAAATAAAGACAGAAAATGAGTTGCATTCTTTCTGATTGACATAGCCCTCCTAAACATCCACTGATATGGTGTCCATATTAGGAATACATGTCCAACGCCAGGGCCTATGGATGGAGATGAAGCTGGGCTGGGGAGAGGTAGCGGTTGTTGGAGATTAGCTGTGAAAAACTCATCAGATAAATTGAACTGCCAGAGAGAATATACAAAGAACCTAAAAGAGTTATTTGGCTGTCCCCAGTGGAGAACCCTTTGAAGAACCCTTATTGGTTCTGTGGAAAGGGTTCTACATAGAACCCAGAAGGGTTCTACCTGAAACCACAAAGGGTTCTACCTGGAACCAAAAAAGGGTTCTCCTGTGAGGACAAGCAAAGAACCCTTTTGGAACACTTTTATCTAAGAGTGTATGTAGATGAGAATTGTTTTTCTCTAACCTCGCAGGCTTCCATAGTGCTGCACCGACCTCTAAGCTCTAAACCCAAAGACAAAGAGCTGACTGATTAAACATGAAGGAAGCAACCTGTGAGGAAGTGGCTGTTTTGAAAAAGGAACGCTTTCCTCATATAGTCTTTATGTAGCTGGTCGTGGTAGGCTCTGTTGTCTCTGCAGCGTATAGATATGTCTAGTGGCTCATGCAGACATACAGAATACCATATATTCAGACTTTCAGCTACACTCGTTTGAGGCTCGTTTTCCTTACTCTTCCATGGTAGATCTTATAAGTAATGGTACTACTGTAGTCCTTCAGGCCATATTTCATTGTTTCATTATGTGGAGTGGGACTTCTCACAAGTTTCCAATTTTAAAGATGGACTATTCACGGAGTGGAGATTCAATCAGAGAGCACAGACAAGCCCTTAACAATGATTTGATTAGATAATTACTTTGATTTTATTAGCTGCTTTACAAAGTGTTTTCCTCCTTTCTTGGAGAGCCAAATTAATTCATGAATTGATCATTAATTGGTCATTTTAATCAATCAGTCCTCATCTGTCATGTAAATTACATTAGCTGTCAGTTAAGCACTATTAGGTTTGAACTTCTTCAACAATAGTCATCTAAAGGCTTTTTATAAACCCAATTATAGTTAGAATATACAAATAATTACAATATTGAAATTGCCTATATTCTCTATTAGACTGTTCTGTCCCTTCATCCTCAGACATTTGAGTGACAGCTTTGTAATTTAACCATAATTAGAATAATCACTTGAACTATGTGTCCATCGAAAATAACAGGTTTGTTCTTCAGCCTTCAAGGAAAACCATCTTGGAAATAATAATCTATTGTTTTAGAATAATTCTTTAATTTGTTCAAGGCAGCCCCATTTATATCCATCCATCAGTTACATTTTGAAATGTGTCAGTGGTTTATGTTGATATTGGGTGGGTATGACAGTGGTCTAGCTGGCCACATGAGACTTGGTTTGTGGTGCCAAGATTAGTGTGACAGGGGTAACCCCAAAAAAGACCTCTCATTATTAGTTAACACCTCAGAAGTAGCATCGTCAGCTTAGATTTAGGTCCCTTGCCTCCCGTTATCTTCCGGCATAATGTGGCCTGCATGGAGACAGGATGCCAGAGGAAGGTGCCACAAATAACCTTCCATGAGACAAGTGCGTGTGTATTCGTGTGTGTATGTGTGTATGTGTGTGCGTGCCTTCGTGTGCATGCATGCAAGTACAATTGGTTCTGAATGTGTGTGTGTGGGTAGCAAATAATAATTTGTTAAAGACACCTCATCTGTCAATAAACGTAGGTTCGACAACATCTTGATTGACAGGTTGTTGATTGACAGGTTACTCTCATCCTGAATGTCACAATGCTGTCTGTGTAACAGGGTTGGTTATGTTTCCACTTGCCTCTAAAGAAATGTGTACTTAATGTTCAAGCATTCGTATTGGTTGGTTCAACTGATGACAATAAGGTGTGTTGTGATTGGCCCCGCTTGCAGATAGGGGGAGATCGCGAACGTCAGGTCTTCCCAGTATGAAAATGTGATGCAAGGGGTAGATCACGTTCTGAATACTGTTTTATATTTTATATTTTACAATGTGTACACGTTTGCTGTACGTTACTGATTTATACATGTGTGGGTATATGGTACCTGTTAGGGATTGAGGGGCTTTCTGGAATGTGCTTTGGCATATGATTGCTGTAGATAAGTGTTAGCTAGCATACACCGTTGTAATGGTCACATAAGCCCACTGCTAACACAGTTGTCTTCATGCTACAGATTTTGCCATCGACAGCCATCAGTATCATTAAGCCCTGCACAACTACCGTGCTATTTCTCATTTAACAACAGGTATTTACACATGTTATATTTTGTAGTGTATTTTTGTATTTTGTGACCCAGTATGAAAATGTGATGCAAGGGATTTTGCCATCGACAGCCATCAGTATCATTAAGCCCTGCACAACTACCGTGCTGTTTCTCATTTAACAACAGGAATAAATGATGCTCAACTGGGACCACTGGCTGATGTGATTTATTAGGAGAAAACACAACACAAGGAGAGTACGATATACATCTGTTACATCTGTCTCACACAGTTGATCTGTCCAAATGAAGATGACGTCATGTGACACTGAGTGATACATCAGTCTGTCAAAGGGCATCGATTAATACGCCCATCGCGGCTCAAGTGCTTCATGGATGAATGGCTCTCCTATCCTGGGGATCCTAGAGAAATAAGATCTTAGAAGAGACGAGGGAGACTCACCCTTAGTCCTGGTTGTCCCTGATTGTTATGATACTAACTAAGGTTCGTGTTAGGAGATCCATGACTACCACTTCCACACTACATCCCCAGACTGCAGGTTTGTTTGGTGGCCATGAGGCTGCAGGTTTGTTTGGTGGCCGTGAGGCTGCTGGTTTGTTTGGTTGCCATGAGGCTGCTGGTTTGTTTGGTGGCCATGAGGCTGCTGGTTTGTTTGGTGGCCATGAGGCTGCTGGTTTGTTTGGTGGCCATGAGGCTGCTGGTTTGTTTGGTGGCCATGAGGCTGCAGGTTTGTTTGGTGGCCATGAGGCTGCTGGTTTGTTTGGTGGTCATGAGGCTGCTGGTTTGTTTGGTGGCCATGAGGCTGCTGGTTTGTTTGGTGGCCATGAGGCTGCTGGTTTGCTTGGTGGCCATGAGGCTGCTGGTTTGTTTGGTGGCCATGAGGCTGCTGGTTTGTTTGGTGGTCATGAGGCTGCTGGTTTGTTTGGTGGTCATGAGGCTACTGGTTTGTTTGGTGGCCATGAGGCTGCTGGTTTGCTTGGTGGCCATGAGGCTGCTGGTTTGTTTGGTGGCCATGAGGCTGCTGGTTTGTTTGGTGGCCATGAGGCTGCTGGTTTGTTTGGTGGTCATGAGGCTGCTGGTTTGTTTGGTGGTCATGAGGCTGCTGGTTGGTTTGGTGGCCATGAGGCTGCTGGTTTGTTTGGTGGCCATGAGGCTGCTGGTTTGTTTGGTGGCCATGAGGCTGCTGGTTTGTTTGGTGGCCATGAGGCTACTGGTTTGTTTGGTGGTCATGAGGCTGCTGGTTTGTTTGGTGGCCATGACTCTGCTGGTTGGTTTGGTGGCCATGAGTCTGCTGGTTGGTTTGGTGGCCATAAGGCCTTTTGTTGGCTTTGAGACTTTAGTTTGGGGATGCATGTTTGTAGTTTTCCTTTGTGTATGTTTATTTTTGTCACCATCTGAACAAATACAAATCTGCATAGACTGGCCAACCTAAAGGTCAAGAATGAGCTGGCTCTGGACCTGAGGCAAGGTTGATGTCTCCTGGGTACATGCATTCAACACCTGGTCGCATACGCTTACCTCTCACATTTATGCACACATCACATCAGGTTACAGACCATGTAGCTAGGCCTAAGACCCCTAGATGAGTGCAGCAAAATAAAATCATTGGGCTAGTTACTGGTGTCGTAACATATGGGGGGCTCGTCCGGGATGAATGTTAACAGATGTTAGCGTTTGTGGTTCACCTTCGTCACTAAGGGAAAGCATTTTCTGGGAACCACTGCTCTGTGTGCGTATGTGTGTGCGTGTGCGTGTGCGTGTGCGTGTGCGTGTGCGTGTATGTGTGTGTGCAAGTAGACATATGCATATTTTGTGTATGTCCCCTTATGCAGTTTATATATATATATATGCAGTTTATATATATATATCCGGGTTTGGCCGGGGTAGGCCATCATTGTAAATACTAATTTGTTCTTAAATGACTTGCCTAGTTAAATAAAGGTTAAATAAAAAAGAAAAGAAAATTTTTTAAAAATAAATATATATATATATATATATATATATACACTGCTCAAAAAAATAAAGGGAACACTAAAATAACACATCCTAGATCTGAATGAATGAAATAATCTTATTAAATACTTTTTTCTTTACATAGCTGAATGTGCTGACAACAAAATCACACAAAAATAATCCATGGAAATCCAATTTATCAACCCATGGAGGTTTGGATTTGGAGTCACACTCAAAATGAAAGTGGAAAACCACACTACAGGCTGATCCAACTTTGATGTAATGTCCTTAAAACAAGTCAAAATGAGGCTCAGTAGTGTGTGTGGCCTCCACGTGCCTGTATGACCTCCCTACAACGCCTGGGCATGCTCCTGATGAGGTGGCGGATGGTCTCCTGAGGGATCTCCTCCCAGACCTGGACTAAAGCATCCGCCAACTCCTGGACAGTCTGTGGTGCAACGTGGCGTTGGTGGATGGAGGGAGACATGATGTCCCAGATGTGCTCAATTGGATTCAGGTCTGGGGAATGGGCGGGCCAGTCCATAGCATCAATGCCTTCCTCTTGCAGGTACTGCCTACACACTTCAGCCACATGAGGTCTAGCATTGTCTTGCATTAGGAGGAACCCAGGGCCAACCGCACCAGCATATGGTCTCACAAGGGGTCTGAGGATCTCATCTCGGTACCTAATGGCAGTCAGGCTACCTCTGGCGAGCACATGGAGGGCTGTGCGGCCCCCCAAAGAAATGCCACCCCACACCATGACTGACCCACCGCCAAACCGGTCATGCTGGAGGATGTTGCAGGCAGCAGAACGTTCTCCACGGCATCTCCAGACTGTCACGTCTGTCACATGTGCTCAGGGTGAACCTGCTTTCATCTGTGAAGAGCACAGGGTGCCAGTGGCGAATTTGCCAATCTTGGTGTTCTCTGGCAAATGCCAAACGTCCTGCACGGTGTTGGGCTGTAAGCACAACCCCCACCTGTGTACGTCGGGCCCTCATACCACCCTCATGGAGTCTGTTTCTGACCGTTTGAGCAGACACATGCACATTTGTGGCTTGCTGGAGGTCATTTTGCAGGGCTCTGGCAGTGCTCCTCCTGCTCCTCCTTGCACAAAGGCGGAGGTAGCGGTCCTGCTGCTGGGTTGTTGCCCTCCTACGGCCTCCTCCACGTCTCCTGATGTACTAGCCTGTCTCCTGGTAGCGCCTCCATGCTCTGGACACTACGCTGACAGACACAGCAAACCTTCTTGCCACAGCTCGCATTGATGGACAGTTTGATTTCACAAAAGTGTGATTGACTTGGAGTTACATTGTGTTGTTTAAGTGTTCCCTTTATTTTTTGGAGCAGTATATATACATGTATGTATACACACTCATTCCACCCCTCTACATCTGCAGTAACTCCATACCTCCAGCTCTCCCCATCTCCCTCCAGACCAGTGTCAGTCCCCTAGTCTGCAGGTCTTGCCCTGGGTTGGTAGGTCCTGGGGAAGCAGACAGCTGGCAATAATATGTCTGGAGCCCATCAACTACCTGCAGAAGGACAGAGTTAAGGGATGACCGCAGGACCTGCTGGCTGAAGAAATCAGTATATATATATATATATATATATATATATATATATATATATATATATATATATATATATATATATATATATGCAGTAGCAGAGAGAAAAGTCTGTGCTGTCTCAATACAGCACAGTGTGAGTCACTCCTCGTTCCTCTGTTGGTCATTAGTTCTATAAAAGTACTTTCTCTCATTAGTGGTGAATTTAGGATTTAAGATCTCAGGAGCCATGATAGATCCTCCTCCCTGTCCCTGCAGGCGAGGCTGGAATAAAACACTATCCTTGACTTGGTGGGTGAATCACCACAGAATGGGTAAGGCTGAGTGAACACTCACAACCAGTCTTGTAGCAAGCTGCTGACTGCATTATTGGATGTTTGTCCTAGGTAGTTACAAGTACGGAGCAGAAGTAGTCATTCATCCACCAGAGGGGAAGTGATTTGATGTGCCAATTGTTTAAAAACATGTAATGACTAATTATAATTCTATGGTGCTCTGAGACATTAATAATGTAGCAATGAGCATGTTTACAGGCACAATAATAATTTGATTTTTTGATTGGGCTAATTGCTTTGAGTTGAAAAATAAATTATACTCTCATGGAATGGCATGCTTTGAGCACAACCAAAAAGTGATATTTGCTTGTGAAAAATGAATGCCATATGCTGCATTTCTTATGCTGCCTATTGTTTACATTTTTGTTGGTGACACTTTAAATCTATCAAAGTGCATGTGTCCATTAGGCCTAGGGACATTATTTTACAATCAGCATTAATTAGATTGAGCAATAAAAGCCACACTCGTGGTCTTTGTTAATTAAACTTGTTTCTGACAGTATGTGGAGCACAATACCATGGAGGAGTTTAGAAGGGAGGAATTCGCTCAAACTTGTATTCCATAGGCTAGGATCCGCACTATGAAGATGTCGCGCTGTTTTCACTGGCTGTCCACTGGTCGCAAAAACAATGATTGATAGGCAGCTTAATGTTCTTCAATTCAACCATTATTAGGTTAAAATACACATATACTGTACATTTGTGAACAGCCATACAAAACAACCAAAATCTTTAAGGCGCAAATAGCTAAATGAATAAAATAAAATGTTATTTGTCACATGCTTTGTAAACAACAGGTATAGACTAACAGTGAAATGCTTACTTACGGGCCCTTCCCAACAATGCAGAGAGAAATAAAAAATAAATAGTAGACAAATGTAAAAATATTAACACAAGGAATGAATACACAATGAGTAACAATAACTTGGCTATATACAGAGGGTACCAGTACCGAGTCAATGTGCAGGGGTACGAGGTAATTGAGGTAGATATGTATATATACGTAGGAATAAAGTGACTAGCCAACAGGATAGATAATAAACAATAATAGCAGCCTATGTGATGAGTCAAAAGAGTTAGTGCAAAAAGGGTCAATGCAGCTATTGGTTAACTATTTACCTAACTATTTAGCAGTCTTGAGGCATGGGGGTAGAAGCTGTTCAGGGTCCTGTTGGTTCCAGACTTGGTGCATTGTACCGCTTGCCGTGCAGTAGCAGAGAGAAAAGTCTATAACTTCGGTGGCAGGAGTCTTTGACAATTTTAGGGCCTTCCTCTGACACCGCTTGGTATAGCGGTCCTGGATGGCAGGGATATCGGCCACAGTGATGTAATGGGCAGTACGCATTACCCTCTGCAGCGTCTTGCGGTCGGATGCTAAGCCATACCAAGCGGTGATGCAGCCAGTCAAGATGCTGTCAATGGTGCAGCTATAGAACTTCTTGAGGATCTGAGGGCCCATGCCAAATCTTTTCAGCCTTATGAGGGGGAAGAGGCGTGGTCGTGCCCTCTTCACGACTGTGTTGATGTGTGTGGACCATGATAGTTCCTTAGTGATGTGGACACTGAGGAACTTGAAGCTCACGACCTGCTCCACAACAGCCCCATCGATGTGGATCGGGCCTTCCTCTAGTCCACGATCAGCCCTGTGTTGAGAATCAGCATGGCGGATGTTTTGTTGCCTACCCTCACCACCTGGGGGCAGCTGGTCAGGAAGTCCAGGATCCAGTTGCAGAGGGAGGTTTTTAATCCCAGGGTCCTTAGCGTAGTGATGGTGGGCACAATGGTGTTGAAAGCTGAGCTGTAGTCAAATTGGATGTATGATCTTTGCATGGCGACAACAGTCGCACCATTGGAAGACATAGCTTGGACTGTAGCCTACAAAAGCCTATTCCTGCTCTTTTCCCACAATCAATAAAACGCATTTGGTGTGTGTGTCATCATAGTGGTCTCTGACTTGTGGTCAGACTCGCTCAGGTGGAACCAAACTTAATTTTGCACCTTTTTTCAATGCTGATTTGAGTATCATCGAGAAAACAGAAAGGTGTCATAATGTATGTTTTCAGAAACATCCTTTCTGAATTTAAAAGTAATCCTAGAAGAAATCATGTCGTTTTTCAAAAGTATCTGTAATCTGATTGCAATAATTTTGCTGATAACGTGACGGATTACAGTTACAGTTTTTTTGTAATCCGTTACATGTAATATGTGCATACAGTGCATTCAGAAAGTATTCTGACCCCTTGACTTTTTCCACATTTTGTTACGTTACAGCCTTTTTCTAAAGTAGATTAAACAAAAACATTTCCTCATCAATCTACACACAATACCCCATAATGACAAACGAAAACAGGTTTTTAGAAATATCTTATTTACATAAGTATTCAGTTCCTTTGCTATGAGACATGAAATTGAGCTCAGGTGCATCCTGTTTACATTGATCGTTCTTGAGATGTTTCTACAACTTAATTGGAGTCCACCTGTGGTAAATTCAATTGATTGGACATGATTTGGAAAGACACACTGTCTATTTAAGGTCCCACAGTTGACAGTGCATGTCAGTGCAAAACACAAGCTGTGAGGCCAAAATAATTGTCCGTAGGGCTCTGAGACAGGATTGTGTCGAGGCACAGATCTGGGGAAGGGCACGAATAAATGTATGCAGCATTGAAGGACCCCAAGAACACAGTGGCCTCCATCATTCTTAAATGGAAGAAGTTTGGAACCACCAAGACTCTTCCTAGAGCTGGCCACCCGGCCAAACTGAGCAATCGGGGGAGAAGGGCCTTGGTCAGGGAGGTGACCAAGAACCCGATGGTCACTTTGACAGAGCTCCAGTTCCTCTGTGGCAATGGGAGAACCTTCCAGAAGGACAACCATCTCTGTAGCATTCCACCAATCAGGCCTTAATGGTAGAGTGGCCAGACGGAAGCCCCTCCTCAGCAATTGGCACATGACAGCCCACTTGAAGTTTGCCAAAAGGCACCTAAAGGACTCTCAGACCATGAGAAACAAGATTCTCTGGTCTGATGAAACCAAGATTGAACTCATTGGCCTGAATGCCAAGCATCACATCTGGAGAAAACCTGGCACCATCCCTGCAGTGAAGCATGGTGGTGGCAGCATCATGGTGTGCGGATATTTTCAGCACCAGGGACTGGGAAAATAGTCAGGATCGAGGGAAAGATAAACGGAGAAAAGTACAGAGAGATCCTTGATAAAAACCTGCTCCAGAGCGCTCAGGACCTCAGACTGGGGCGAAGGTTCACCTTCCAAAAGGACAACGACCCTAAGCACACAGCCAAGACAATGCAGGAGTGGCTTCGGGACAATCTCTGAATGTCCTTGATTGGCCCAGCCAGAGCCCGGACTTGAAACCAATTGAACATCTCTGGAGAGACCTGATAATAGCTGTTCAGCTTGAAAGGACCTGCAGAGAAGAATGGGAGAATCTCCATAAAAAGAAGGTGTGCCAAGCTTGTAACGTAATACCCCAAAATACTTGAAGCTGTAATTGCTGCCAAAAGTGCTTCAACAAAGTACAGAGTAAAAGTGCTGAATACTTATGTTAATGGTGATATTTATGTTTTTTTATACATATTGTAACAAGGGTCATCTAAAGGGGACCAAGGCGCAGCGTGTAGAGTGCTCATATTTACTTTATTAATGAAACACTTAACAAAAACAGCAAAACGACCACCAACAGTTCCGTCAGGTAACACATACAAAATGGAAAACAACTACCCACAAAAACCCCATAGACAAACCCCAACTTAAATATGATCTCCAATTAGAGACAACACGAACCAGCTGCCTCTAATTGGAGATCATCAAAACTCAACCTAGAACTAGAAAACCAGAACAAAACATAGAAACAAAAAAACAGACTGCCCACCCATATCACACCCTGACCTAAATAAACCGAAAAACACAACTCTCCTAGGTCAAAGCGTGACACATATATAAGGTTGCAAAAAAAATATTTTACCTGTTTTTGCTTTGTCATTATGGGGTATTGTGTGTAGATTGATGAGGGGGGAAACAATTTCATCCATTTTAGAATAAGGCTGTAACGTAACAAAATGTGGAAAAAGTGAAAGGGTCTGAATACATTCCGGCACTGTACGTGCATATGGATCATATGTAACAGATTACATGTAATCCATTACTCCCCAACCCTGATTATGCTGGACAGGTTCACTCAGAACACACATGCAGCAAGGGACAGTCAGTTTACTCTCAACCTATGACCTCCTTTGTGTCCAAAGGTTCAGGCAACTCCCTTACCCATGTAAAATGCCTCAGCATAAGTCTATCCCTACACACCAAGGGCTGTCCTGAAAACCCTTGTATGTACATTTTTGTCAATTTTGATTATTCTGCATAAATGTAAAGTAGTCATTGCCCTGCATATGTTGTAAAGGTTTTATGGCTCAAGGATCAATTAAAAACATACAAAACCCCGTGTCAACTTCCAAGACTCAATGATATTAGATTTGAAAATAACTGCAAGAAAGTTGACTTTTTGAAGATACTAGGTTTTTTCTTTGCACACCTGCCTCCCTCACACCCAACGTCCCAGACAGACAAAGAGAATTCCAGACACAAAGCTGATTTATTCGCATCAACCTTGTCCCATGGAGGTATCAGATTCAAGCTGCTGTCCACAGTGTTATGTATACATGAATCAAAGGTTCCATTGACAGGTGTGCTCAAACTTCAGGACCAAAGAGGAGAGAAAGGACAGACCAAAGAGGAGAGAAAGGACGGATTAAAGAGGAGAGAAAGGACGGACCAAAGAGGAGAGAAAGGACGGACTAAAGAGGAGAGAAAGGACAGACCAAAGAGGAGAGAAAGGACGGATTAAAGAGGAGAGAAAGGACGGACTAAAGAGGAGAGAAAGGACGGACTAAAGAGGAGAGAAAGGACGGATTAAAGAGGAGAGAAAGGACAGACCAAAGAGGAGAGAAAGGACGGACCAAAGAGGAGAGAAAGGACGGATTAAAGAGGAGAGAAAGGACGGATTAAAGAGGAGAGAAAGGACAGACCAAAGAGGAGAGAAAGGACGGATTAAAGAGGAGAGAAAGGACGGATTAAAGAGGAGAGAAAGGACGGATTAAAGAGGAGAGAAAGGACAGACCAAAGAGGAGAGAAAGGACGGATTAAAGAGGAGAGAAAGGACGGATTAAAGAGGAGAGAAAGGACGGATTAAAGAGGAGAGAAAGGACAGACCAAAGAGGAGAGAAAGGACGGACTAAAGAGGAGAGAAAGGACGGATTAAAGAGGAGAGAAAGGACGGATTAAAGAGGAGAGAAAGGACAGACCAAAGAGGAGAGAAAGGACGGACCAAAGAGGAGAGAAAGGACGGACCAAAGAGGAGCGAAAAAGAGGCCATGTCACCACATTTAGTTTCAATTTCTCTGTTGAAATAGTCTGCAGGCAGGTCTGATTATAAATGATCTGGTCCTTGGCTGCAGGCCCAGTTGTTTGACTGCCATGTATTGTGAACTTGATCGCATTTCTAGAGAAATATATCTGTAAAAAAATACTTTTTCCAGTAAGATAGAAGGATTCTGTCAACATTTTCTTTGAAATACTTTCAACTTTTTTGCACATCTGAAGTCCAAGTATGCACCTTGAAAGTGTGTCCATAGTTATGAGAAATTAAATGCATCAATAAATCGTAAGTCTTCAGTCCCAACTTAAGTACCTCATAGTTTTACGTCCTAGGACTATTACCTGCACTTTCTCATTCGGAGCAGCCTTCTATAGAAATTATCCAAGGTAGAAAATTCAAAGTCCGGTCAGTCACATTATGCACAAACCACAAAACCTCACTTCCCCAACATTTTGCATGTAAACTAACTGTAGCGGCTCAAACACAGCAGCAACAGAAAACAACTCAGTCTGTCGATTCAGAAGAACAGCAATAGTTGACAGGAGAGCTTGCAAGCACTTCATTGTTCTGTGTACATTTCACTGAATCCTGTGCATATGACAAATTCTTTTTTATTTGACAATAGACAATGCTGCAAGGACAAGCCCTTGTCTCTTTAATGGCAGCTAAGCATTCATATATTCAAAATCTATCTTCGCTCCAGACTGGTTTATACATCAAATTTAATGAAACTTTTCAGAAGTACAATGAGAGTCTGTTGAGAGGATTTTTTTATTCTCAGTCATGTGATTGAGACACTATTTGGCTCACGCTTCAGCAGACAGAAGTTCCAACTGTGAAATCTGTCACACTTTTTACAGTATCACTTCTGCTATTTTCAAGTTAGTTATGTTGATCAGTAGGTCTATTGTTATTGAGTCATAAACTACAAATGGCAACACAGCCTAGCAACCCACATCAAAACAAACTTTGGGTAATAATTAATGAAAGGCATCTGGCAGACGTAAATTAATCCACAAACACGAATATCAGTTTTTATATATCTTATATGACTGTGTTTTCATGAATTTGAGGATATAATCGTCAAGCCCATTCAATGGAAATGGCACCCTACTCCCTATATAGTGCACAACTGGACATTTTGAATGCACCCTATGTCTGCATCTGAAAGATAGTACACTTCAATGGAGAAGGTCTCCTGTCCTGGCACAAACTTTCTCTGATTACCTCTCCCTATTCTATGGGCTTCTAAGAAAAGGTCAATATCATAACAAAAGATCAGTTCCTGAGTTGAGTCCCCTTCCAACTCCAGTCCAGAGCTACCACACCTGATTTCAATTTTAACAGTATAAATATCTCTCTCTGGTTCTTCAAAGGGTTATTTGTAGAACCTTTGCGATTGAGAAAGGTTCTTAATTTAATATCGCCATAAAGGTTCTATAAATAACCATTAAAAAGGGTTCTTTATAGCACCAGAAAGTGTTGTAATGATAGCGGAACCCTTTTGGTGCTATGTAGAACTATTTTTAAAGTTATTTTTAGAACCTTAGGAAAGGTTTCTTTACAGCACCATAATGGTTCCATTTATAACCTTATGAGCATGGTTCTTTATAGAACCTTCAAAAAAGGGTTCTATATAGTACCAAAATAGGATATACTATCGTTATGAGCCAAATAACTCTTATTTGGCACTATATACTGTAGAACCATTTGTTTTTAGTGTGCAGTCCACATAGCACTTCAGCAGCTAATCAACTATCTGGCAGTTAGTGAGCCAACTAGCAGTACAATAAGAGAACATGTCTAACAACCAAGAAAGAAGTGATCAACATGAATATAAGATCACAAATCCTTTGCAATTGGCAGAATCTGTATTGCTGCTAGTGCCTTTGGCCCAACGGAACAGTTACACACACCATGATGCCAGATTAGACATTCATATTGTATTTGCATCAGGATCCAAAGTTCCGTAATTGTAATTTCTATGAAATCGATACGATCAATCATTAACTCAGCTTCCTACTGCACACTTTAATAGCTGCAAGTGATAAACAGCGTGTCCTTGCCTGTAGAATCCTCATCTGCAATAAGAGTTAATTTACAGTGTTATAGGAATAACTAAATATCTTCCACATGTCTGAGGCAAAAGACATCAGCAAATGTTCTGCCAACGTTCTGCAAATGTTCTTCTTCCAAGCTCTCAGTCATTGATTTGAAAATAAACTTTTCATTCTCTAGAAATGTAATGGATCTTTTCAAACATATGTGGAGAATCAAGATTACCAACGTGCTGGAGTTTCTTATTCAGTAAACAGTTTTTTCTCCATGCAATATGATAGTGTGTCAGTCATTGACGGGTTCTGGAAAAGTTGGAGTGAAGTTTCCTGAGAATCTGGCCTATTCCTCATCCCATGTGAAGAAGACCACCTTTATCGAGTAGATCGTATCCAAAATATAGATCACCAGGTTGATCACGGTCATGAACGTCACCACAACCAGATCGTCCCAGGGACAGTGGGAACACGGAACGGGCCGGGGGTTGTTCTCGAAACCATACAGTGGCCAGATGACCATAGCAGTCATGTACATCATGGTGGCCAGAATATTATAGACCGTGAGCAGTTTGTCAAACGAGAAGGGGAAGAGCGACAGCAGCTGACCGACGGTGAGGAAGATGATGACGAGTGCGAAGATGAAGCAGAGGGAATAAACCGCCACGCACCACTGCAGTCCCGGATTGAACGAAAACCTTGCCGGATCCAGCGACGTGAAGATAATACAGGCCACCAGAGTCTCGAGGATCTTGAGGAGGCCCGGGACAGTGGACAGGAAGCCACTGATCTCACCACCGGGCCGGAGGCGGGCCAACACCACCTCGCCGACGTACACTCCGAAACAGAGTAGGGAGATGACGGTGGCGGCGATCTGGCGGTAGCAGGTGAGGCAGGTAAAGAAGGTGGGGTAGATGATGGAGGAAGTGAAACACATTAGTGCGGCCAGCATGGCGAAGGCCGTGGTGAAGTCATTCCAGGAGATGGGCACCTTGAGATGATGAGGAGGGAAGATGTGAGGAAAGGTTATTTCTAGGGCCAAGAGTTTTCCTGAAAAATGTGTTTTCCCCAAAAACGTGCACCTACATCTACTACTGCTTTACAATAGAAAAAGACATTAGAAATATATAAGACAGATACTCATAAGTTACGATACACGTAAGCCACAAATTCCCCTCCCACCAATCTATTCCATAAAATCCAGACAGTAAACATCCCCCACCTTGGCACTGAAGCGGGTGAACTCCATGATGAGGATGAAGAGGGAGAAGAAGCAGCAGAAGCACCAGGTGAACATGCACCAGTCCCAGTGTGTGGAGAGCACATGGCCTGCCGAGGCCACCAGACTGAAGGAGATACAGGTGAGGACCACCTCCAACATACGGATGATGCCCACCGGCAGGGTGAGAGACCTCAGGTCCAGGTTCACCATGATGAGATAAGGATCTATCTAGGGACTCTGGGTGACTGTTCACTCACCAAGGGTTCCTTGACTTTTTGTTTGGCTAAAGTTTCTCTTTTTCCTCTCTCTTTCTTCTGGCTATTGTTCTTCTTTCTGTCTCTCTCCTTTGCTCGCTTTTACCAAATGCACATATTTCACATTTGAATGAATCACTGATTCAATTAATTGTGTTCAATTACTGTTGCCCTCTTAAAGTCTTATATTCTCCTCTTCATGGAAGCTCATCCAGTAATTTTCTGCTGTGTCACTCTCTTTTCTCCACTGTGTCACATTGACATCTCCACTCCTCCTCTCTCTCCTACCGTCTTTGTCTCTCTGTGCATTCCCCTGCCGACTAAGGACCTTCCAGTAAAGCACTACAATTCCAAGGGAGGTAAGACCTTCTCTCGTTCCTGCCTTATCCAAGTCTCCTTCCCCATGCTGTAGAGACCAGAGCATGCCTGTGTCGAGCCAAACTCCTCCCGTGTTTATGATGGTGTGTAGCCCATAGAAATAGAGTGAATAGAACGGGCCTCCCCATTCATGTCAATGATTGCGGCCATTGCAAGTGTACCCATAGGCTAGGTTGAAGATAACAGAGGTTAAGATAGCTTAATAATTAAATGCAAAGCGTTATAAAATTAACAAATTCATTGCACCAGCGCCGGAATGAAAATGACTGGGAGAGAATGATATCAGTACAGAAAGTTTACCATCAAAGTGGAAAATAAACACAACGGAGGTGAATTTCACTATTACTCCGCAAACAAATAGATGAACTGTTTTACTGTCATTTTATACATTTAAATGTTTTTAAAGTTATCTACAGCCACTTTATAACATGATTTCCCGACCGCTGGTCATGTTTTCAATGCTAATCCTACAGTGGGGGAAAAAAGTATTTGATCCCCTGCTGATTTTGTACGTTTGCCCACTGATAAAGAAAGGATCAGTCTATAATTTTAATGATATTTGAACAGTGAGAGACAGAATAACAACAAAAATATCCAGAAAAACGCATGCCAAAAATGTTATAAATTGATTTGCATTTTAATGAGGGAAATAAATATTTGACCCCCTCTCAATCAGAAAGATTTCTGGCTCCAAGGTGTCTTTTATACAGGTTAGAAGTTTGAGATTAGGAGTACACTCTTAAAGGGAGTGTGTTTGTTACCTGTAAAAAAGACACCTGTCCACAGAAGCAATCAATCAATCAGATTCCAAACTCTCCACCATGGCCAAGACCAAAGATCTCTCCAAGGATGTCAGAGACAAGATTGTAGACCTATACAGGGCTGGAATGGGCTATAAGACCATCGCCAAGCAGCTTGGTGAGAAGGTGACAACATTTGGTGCGATTATTCGCAAATGGAAGAAACACAAAATAACTGTCAATATCCCTTGGCCTGGGGCTCCATGCAAGATCTCACCTCGTGGGGTTGCAATGATCATGAGAACGGTGAGGAATCAGCCCAGAACTACACGGGAGGATCTTGTCAATGATCTCAAGGCAGCTGGGACCATAGTCACCAAGAAACAATTGGTAACACACTACGCCGTGAAGGACTGAAATCCTGCAGTGCTCGCAAGGTCCCCCTGCTCAAGAATACATATACATGCCCGTCTGAAGTTTGCCAATGAACATCTGAATGATTCAGAGGACAACTGGTGAAAGTGTTGTGGTCAGATGAGACCAAAATGGAGCTCTTTGGCATCAACTCAACTCGCCGTGTTTGGAAGAGGAGGAATGCTGCCTATGACCCCAAGAACACCATCTCCACCGTCAAACATGGAGGTAGAAACATTATGCTTTGGGGGTGTTTTTCTGCTAAGGGGACAGGACAACTTCACCGCATCAAAGGGACGATGGACGGGGCCATGTATCGTCAAATCTTGGGTGAGAACATCCTTCCCTCAGCCAGGGCATTGAAAATGGGTCGTGGATGGGTATTCCAGCATGACAATGACCCAAAACACACGGCCAAGGCAACAAAGGAGTGGCTCAAGAAGAAGCACATTAAGGTCCTGGAGTGGCCTAGCCAGTCTCCAGACCTTAATCCCATAGAACATCTGTGGAGGGAGCTGAAGGTTCGAGTTGCCAAACGTCAGCCTCGAAACCTTAATTACTTGGAAAAGATCTGCAAAGAGGAGTGGGACAAAATCCCTCCTGAGATGTGTGCAAACCTGGTGGCCAACTACAAGAAACGTCTGACCTCTGTGATTGCCAAGGGTTTTGCCACCAAGTACTAAGTCATGTTTTGCCGAGGAGTCAAATACTTATTTTCCTCATTAAAATGCAAATCATTTTATCACATTTTTGACATGCGTTTTTCTGGATTTTTTTGTTGTTATTCTGTCTCTCACTGTTCAAATAAACCTACTATTAAAATTATAGACTGATAATTTCTTTGTAAGTGGGCAAACGTACAAAATCAGCAGGGGATCAAATACTTTTTTCCCCCACTGTATAGAATCAGTCCAACACTCAGCATGGAATTGTTACATTGTCTTAACCTGTATTTTTTTAAACTAGCCCATAGGAACAAAGCAGGAAGTAAAATCAGGAAGTGTACCAATCTGTGCTGTGATTTGTGAAATCAACTGACATGAACAAAAATTCCATTGCCCAGGCCACATCAGTTAGCATCATTTAAATGAACACTCTACATTACCTTGGAAATAATTGCATCACAATACCAGGCAGCCATTGAGAGTGTACCCATGAGTTTAGAGGTTCCAAGCCCTTTCTGTTCATTCTATTTCTATGGTGTATCCTGTCCTCTCTTGGCTTAATTGCAAGTTTTACGACCCAGACTCAAGGCTCATTGGACGCCTGTCCAGTCTTATCTGGCTCGCCCAAGCCACACATGATGGACTCTGGTCTCTGTCAAAGGTAAACTTCAATACTGACCCAATCCCTGGGAGTGGGACCATATCAGACCTTGGTTCAAGTAAGATTTGAAATCTTTAAAATACTTTCAGCATTTGATTGAGTCTGCTTGGAAAGCCAGATGGGCAGGGTTTGCACCTTTGGGACTATTCTATTGGATCCATTGTGTCAGGTAAGCTCAATCAAGCACAGCTACAGTATTTGAAAGATTTCAGATACTATTTGAACCCAGCTCTGGTCCAAGTGCACATCCCCTATCCAGGGAAACCCATGCTTGTGAAGTAACCTCACATTTGTTCAGTTCAATGTTCCTAACTTGACTTAAGCTCTTTTTTGACGCTTGATGGCTATTGATAAATATCCCCATCCATGTTCTTGAGAAAGGGAGAGAAAGAGATGGAGGGAAGGGGGATTAGTGGTAGGCAAAGGATTTGTAGAAGAACTATTCTGTTTCCACTGAAAATGGAAATCGAATAGTGTTCTGGTTGATAAAGATAATATGATATCAAATCAAACTTTATTTGTCACATGCGCCGAGTACAACAAGTGTAGACCTTACCGTGAAATGCTTACTTACTTATATGCGTACTACTGCCCCAGTTCAGAGTGTACCATACCAACTTTGAATGTATCACTCTAGATTTTTGGAATCATTTACAAAATGTATTACATTTGGATTCAATGGTGCTACTAGGGCAGTTTGACACAATAATGAGAAATTAGTTCACCGAGGTGTACAATTGTTTTGATTGATTGACTCTACTGCCAATGTTTGTCTATGGAGATTGCATGGTTGTGTCAACAGCAGCAGCTGTCTCAGCTGAAGGACAATGATCCCTTTAAATATTGTCAGTGCATTGCCTAACTCCCTCTCTACTGTTATATACCCTCATATTCTTCTTCCTTCTCCTCTCTCTATATACTTCTTCTATCTCACTCTCACTCTCCCTCCTCTCTCTCTATTTCTCTCTCTTTCTCTTTCTCTCCCACTCTCACTTCTCACTCTCTCTATCTCTGCCTCATCCATTTTTCACTTTTACCTCCCTCTTGATCTGTGCCAAGGAGACAGCAGCAACATAACTTCATTTCTCTTTTGAACAAATCAATAATCCCCGTCAAAGGTTGCAAGACAGAAGAAAAGATGTGGACATAAAAGACCTTGACTTCATTACCATAATCGGATCAGGAACCTCCATCATTCTGCTGGCTTCTGTTTTGGAACAATGATTCTTCATTTGTCACTTAACTTAATTTCTCTCATGAAGAAAGGAATAACCCCTGCCATATGTATCACAAAACAAAGTGTGGGCATGAGAGACCTTGACATCATTACCATTAACAGATCACCAACCACAATTATTCTGCTGTCTTTTTACAAATTATAATTAGTTTAGCAGCCTCAGAATGGCCCAATATGTTCCCTATCAAATTGAATCTGTGGTAAGCCACGGTCCGTGAGGGATTCAGATGCTGCATGTGTAAGAGAGTGATGTCATCCAGGTGGGACGGAACGGAGTGTGGTTAAGACTTATCTCGCTGTCGGCTTCCCCACCGCACTCAGCAAACACAGAAAGAGACATGAAAGCAAAGTCCAGGGCTGGACCTCGACATCCCACGCCATTTCATCCAATGGGCCTCTGATAGCAGACACACCCCAGCAAACAGGGAGAGGGAGGGAGTGTTGCTGAATGTCCTTTCCCAGTGTTGTAGAAACAGAATAGGTGTTACAGTAAATACATACACTAATGCAGTGAGGCCAAAACATATGATTCTTATGGACTTTTAAGCAAATGTTTTCTTTATTTTATTGTTATATAACATTATTAAAACAATTTAGTCATATCAGCTAAATGTCAAAAGTTATGTTTTACTTATTCAGATTCATGTTTGAGCTGAATTCTGTCATATCTGTCTGGATTGCATGTTTGTCAGGATTAGAGTAGGTACAGTAGACGCACAAAGAGAGAGAGAGAGAGAGAGAGAGAGAGAGAGAGAGAGTGTGTGTGTGAGAGAGAGAGAGAGAGAGAGTGAGAGAGAGAGAGAGAGAGAGAGAGTGTGAGAGAGAGAGAGAGAAAGTGAGAGAGTGAGAGAGAGAGTGTGAGAGAGAGAGAGAGAGTGTGTGAGAGAGAGAGAGAGAGAGAGAGAGTGTGAGAGAGAGAGAGAGAGAGAGAGAGAGAGGAGAGAGAGAGAGAGAGTGAGAGAGAGAGAGAGAGAGAGAGAGAGAGAGAGAGAGAGAGAGTGAGAGAGAGAGTGTGTGTGAGAGAGAGAGAGAGAGAGAGAGAGTGAGAGAGAGAGAGAGAGAGAGAGAGAGAGAGAGAGAGAGAGAGACCTAGATTCAATCAGTTCCACGTTAACCCGTGATAACCGACAACTGCATAGCAGATCTGTTTTTATTTGGGCCATGACAAAGGTGTAACATCGTTGGAGCTGTCAAATCAGTAAAAACAATGATCTGCTATGCAGTTGTGGGTTATCTGGGGATAACGCGGAACTGATTAAATCAAGGCCAGAGAGACAAAGATGAAATGGAGAACAGAATAAGAGAATAAAAGGAACATATCAAGAACAGCTCTTTGATCTTTCTATTCACTTTGAGTACAGCCCATGTGGACTGCATAGTTCCTTGTGTATTTTAGACGGGAAGACAAAATATACATTGGATCTACGTACAGATCCAAGCATTCAGAACATTGTTATCCACCTCATGGTTTGTGAATTGCTAGCAGTATTATAACCCCATTTTATCCATGAGGAAGCATTATCATTCACAAAAATGTAATCTTGCCAAGTAAAACGGTTATTATCCACCATACAGAGACATTCTCCCAATACGAATTAGTGTTCCAAAAAAACAGCATGGTTACAGTTTGCTGTATTCATACAAAAGCAAAGTTCAGTCTATTGTTTAAGATCCGGCACTGTGTTTCAGGGCCAGTTCTCAGGTTGGGTAAGGTGGGTGACCTTTGACCTAAGCCGGGGTGACGAAGAACACCAGCTTGAAAGAGTAGACCGTGTCCACAATGTAAACCACAAGGTTGAAACAGGTCATGAACGCCACTACGACCAGGTTATCCCAGTAGCAGGTGCGGCCACACCCGCTGGGTCTGCTGTGGTTGTTCTGGAAGCTATAGAGAGGCCATATAACCACGCACGTCATGTACATCAGCACGGCCAGCACGTTGTAGCCCGTCAGCACCTTGTCGAACGGGAACGGGAAGAGTGACAGCAGGCGGCAGATAGTAAAGAGGATGATGATGAGGGCGAAGATGAAACATAGCGAATAGACCGCCACGCACCACTGGAGCCCTGGGAACCGCGAGTAGAGGCCATGGTCCAGAGAGATGAAGATGATGCAGGCCACGAAGGCCTCGAGGACCTTGAGGAGGCCCGGGACGGTGGAGAGGAACCCGCTGATCTCGCCGGGTTTGGCCCGGGTCAGGCCCACCTCCGTGGCGTACAAGATGAAGGCCAGACAGGAAGTGACGGTGGCGGCGATCTGCTTCCCGCATGAGGCACAGGTGTAGAAGGTGGGGTAGATGATGGAGGCAGCCAGCACCTGTTAAAGCCCAAGACAATAGATGATAATGATGGATGAATAACAGCAATGGAATAGGATAAACAACATCAGAGTTTGAAGACAATAACATGGAATGTCAGTGGACTTAATTGACTCATTAAAGTTGTCAAAGTGCTATGGGTGTCACCTGATACTTCCACTTCATCTACTACCAATGTAGCTCCTACTCAATAAATCCTTCCAAAATGTTGGCAAAGCTACAGGAATTCCAACGCACTCCTTAATGGTTAAAGTCTTTCCTTTTATTGCATTTATCCAATTTCCTCACTGATCTGACTAGAGAGGTGAAATATGGACTACACTAGAGAAAAAGATAGATTAGCTGCCTTGCTGTTGTGACATACTGAAGATGAGATCATCACTTTGATCAATACCTCGTTCTAGTTCAGTGGAACTAGCAATTACAAATGACTATTACTACATCAGTATCTGCTGGCATCTATGTCTCAGTTTAAGTTCATTTGCAATTAGTGTGAGAGTAAGTGTACGTACACGACTAGCGATTGCTGCCATTATTGGATCGACCATCAATTCTAAGTGGTACTAAAATATTTCATGTTTCATTTAACCACTTTTTTCATGTACCGTATGATGATAACAACAACTGGCTGTTCAAGGTCCAGTGCTGATCCTCACTCTATATAAGCGCATAATATATATGTAAAAAAGTAAGTAGCCTTATCTCAGCCAGAACGGCCCATAGGTGCTGGAACCTAACTCCTGTTTCTGAAGCATGAAGCAGTGTGATGTACAAGTACACCTCCTCGAACAGAAGTCTAGTCTATGGCAGGGAAGATTGATGTGTAATCTCCCAAGAATCGCCTTTTAATTGATTTTCAATTACACAAAAGTAAACTACACACATCCATCTCTACTCTAGTTTTGAATGCTTATATTGTCTCAATGTAACTGTCACACATTGACACTAATATGTAGGTATGTTATCTGGATTCTACCCCTTATAGTCTAACCCACAGACAAAAGACGCCGTGGAAGTTACCCACCATGAGCGTGGACAGCATGGCAAAGGCGGTGGTGAAGTCGTCCCAGGAGATGGGCACCCGGGCATGGAGGGTGGTGAACTCCATGATGAGGATGAAGAGGGTGACGAAGCAACAGAAGACCCAGGTGAACATGCACCAGGCCCAGTAGGATGAGCCGAAGTGACCCACCGAGGCCACCAGGCTGAAGGAGATACATGTGAGGACCACCTCCAGCATTCTCACGATGCCCACGGGCACCGTCAGGGTCCGCGTGTCCAGGGTCACCATGGCGATGCTAGTTCTGGTCAGATCCGGCTGTCGAGTACAGTACTGTACGGCAGTTTTACCTTTTAACCTACCCAAACCGATTGTAGATGGCTGTTTTTTGTTTTCTCACCGTTTTTTTTTCCTGTTGATCTCTTTGCACTCTGATCTCTCTTCCACTTCTTTGGACAGCTCTCTCTCTCTGAGCTCTCCCTGCCTCCTCTCCCTGACTTGACTCAAAAACGATTATTTCTCTACTTGTCACACCTCTCTCTGACACTCTCTGTCAGTCTCTTCAGGCTTCTGTCTTCTTCTATTCCTCTCCTCTTCCTGTATGCAATCCTCCTGTATCTGATACTCCTGTATGTGATCCCCTGTAAAGTCTGGACTGCTCTGACAGGGCCACGGTACTGTAGGAATGCAGAGAAGGGTGTAGACTGCCTGCCACTCCCTCTGCTACCTTATCAGGCCTTCCTCAAATGGTACTCAGGTGAAGGTTTGATTATAGGCTTTGTGTGTGTGTGTGTGTGTGTGTGTGTGTGTGTGTGTGTGTGTGTGTGTGTGTGTGCGTGCGTGCGTGCGTGCGTGCGTGCGTGCGTGCGTGCGTGTGTGCATCAAGCCCCGGATGTCAATGTTGTGTGATTATGAAATAGGGTGTAGTCGGTCACCCTTATCAGTAAAAGTGAATAATACCTCAGTTATTTAAGTAGTACATATACTGAGCTGATCTTGCTGTGTATTATACCATGTACTGTAGCCTACTGTATAATGTATATGATACGATATACTTCATTGTCCAGTTACATTAATTTCATGACATCAGCATACAAATACACAAACACAACACAATATATTACATGCAGTACAGAAACACTGGAAAGCACACAAGTCAGACATTTACATTTTCACATATTCAAAGTCTCTGCAGCCTACTGTCCGACCATGTATTGTGCCTATATCTGTCCTATGTCTCACTGTTCAGCATCCTACATCTGTCCTATGTCTCACTGTTCAGCATCCTACATCTGTCCTATGTCCCACTGTTCAGCATCCTACATCTGTCCTATGTCTCACTGTTCAGCATCCTACATCTGTCCTATGTCCCACTGTTCAGCATCCTACATCTGTCCTATGTCTCACTGTTTAGCATCCTACATCTGTCCTATGTCTCACTGTTCAGCATCCTATATCTGTCCTATGTCCCACTGTTCAGCATCTTACATCTGTCCTATGTCCCACTGTTCAGCATCCTACATCTGTCTTATGTCCCACTGTTCAGCATCCTACATCTGTCCTATGTCCCACTGTTCAGCATCCAACATCTGTCTTATGTCCCACTGTTCAGCATCCTACATCTGTCCTATGTCTCACTGTTCAGCAACCTATATCTGTCCTATGTCCCACTTTTCAGCATCCTACATCTGTCCTATGTCTCACTGTTCAGCATCCTACATCTGTCCTATGTCCCACTGTTCAGCATCCTACATCTGTCCTATGTCCCACTGTTCAGCATCCTACATCTGTCCTATGTCCCACTGTTCAGCATCCTACATCTGTCTTATGTCCCACTGTTCAGCATCCTACATCTGTCCTATGTCTCACTGTTCAGCAACCTACATCTGTCCTATATCCCACTTTTCAGCATCCTACATCTGTCCTATGTCTCACTGTTCAGCATCCTACATCTGTCCTATGTCCCACTGTTCAGCATCCTACATCTGTCCTATGTCCCACTGTTCAGCATCCTACATCTGTCCTACATCTGTCCTATGTCCCACTGTTCAGCATCCTACATCTGTCCTATGTCCCACTGTTCAGTAGCCTGATGGCTGATGGAATGAAACTTGCCCTGTTCCTATTCTTGCTGAACAGTGGGACCTGTAATCTCCAGCAGCTCAGAACATTGGGTAATATTGTGTGTAGGGTCCTTTATGATGTGCTTGTCCTTGTCTATCATAGAGGCCCTGAAGCCCCCTGCACTGCAATCCACAGAGCTTGGACCCCAGGTATACAGTCCTCCTGAGGATACCCATATTAGCCACTGACAGTCCAGCGTACCAGGCCAGGAAACAGAAAGTCAACACACTCTCTATATGACAGGTGTGGTAGTCGTTGTTGTTATTTTTTATTGATGTTCTGGGTGTTGGCATTAAAAGAGAGTGTGCTGTCCGTGATGGTTCCCAGGTACTTCAAACTCCCCACTCTCTCTTCCTGTTCACCACCCAGGACTAGGTGGCTCACTGGGTCTGCCTTCCACCAGAAATCAATGAGCAGTTCTTGTGAGTTTGAGGTAGTTGTTATTGCCACCCAGGTCACCCATGACGCAAGTCAGTGTTCGACGTCCATCCATGTCTGAGGACGTCGGGAGATGATATGGAAACCGGCCACAAGTAGGTTTTGGTTCTGCTAGGACATTGTGGATAGGGATGGGGATGATGTAAGTTCTGCTAGGACATTGGAGATGGGGATGGTATAAGTTCTGCTAGGACATTGTGGATATGGATGGGGATGGTGTAAGTTCTGCTAGGACATTGTGGATAGAGATGGGGATGGTATAAGTTCTGCTAGGACATTGTGGATAGGGATGGGGATGGTGTAAGTTCTGCTAGGACATTGTGGATAGGGATGGGGATGGTGTAAGTTCTGCTAGGACATTGTGGATAGGGATGGGGATGGTGTAAGTTCTGCTAGGACATTGTGGATAGAGATGGGGATGGTGTAAGGTCTGCTGGGACATTGTGGATAGAGATGGGGATGGTGTAAGTTCTGCTAGGACATTGTGGATAGGGATGGGGATGGTGTAAGTTCTGCTAGGACATTGTGGATAGGGATGGGGATGGTGTAAGTTCTGCTAGGACATTGTGGATAGAGATGGGGATGGTGTAAGTTCTGCTAGGACATTGTGGATAGGGATGGGATGGTGTAAGTTCTGCTAGGACATTGGGGATAGGGATGGTGTAAGTTATGCTAGGACATTGTGGATAGGGATGGGGATGGTGTAAGTTCTGCTGGGACATTGTGGATAGGGTTGGGGATGGTGTAAGTTCTGCTAGGACATTGGGGATAGGGACGGGATGGTGTAAGTTCTGCTGGGACATTGTGGTTAGAGTTGGGGATGGTGTAAGTTCTGCTAGGACATTGTGGATAGAGATGGGGATGGTGTAAGTTCTGCTGGGACATTGTGCATAGAGATGGGGATGGTGTAAGTTCTGCTGGGACATTGTGCATAGAGATGGGGATGGTGTAAGTTCTGCTAGGACATTGTGGATAGGGATGGGGATGGTGTAAGTTCTGCTAGGACATTGTGGATAGGGATGGGGATGGTGTAAGTTCTGCTGGGACATTGTGCATAGAGATGGGGATGGTGTAAGTTCTGCTAGGACATTGTGGATAGAGATGGGGATGGTGTAAGTTCTGCTAGGACATTGTGGATAGGGATGGGGATGGTGTAAGTTCTGCTAGGACATTGTGGATAGGGATGGGGATGGTGTAAGTTCTGCTAGGACATTGTGGATAGAGATGGGGATGGTGTAAGTTCTGCTAGGACATTGTGGATAGAGATGGGGATGGTGTAAGTTCTGCTAGGACATTGGGGATGGGGATGGGGATGGTGTAAGGTCTGCTAGGACATTGGAAGATGACATGACATACTGCCCCTGTCACGGATCCCTCCGGAACTTTCATACACACACACTGAAACAGTCATAACTGGTGCACAAACTGCATAACATATACACACACTGAAACAGTCATAACTGATGCACAAACTGCACAACATAAACACACTGAAACAGTCATAACTGATGCACAAACTGCACAACATACAAACACTGAAACAGTCATAACTGATGCACAAACTGCACAACATACAAACACTGAAACAGTCATAACTGATGCACAAACTGCACAACATACACACACTGAAACAGTCATAACTGATGCACAAACTGCACAACATATACACACTGACACAGTCATAACTGATGCACAAACTGCACAACATATACACACACTGAAACAGTCATAACTGTTCTACAAACTGCACAACATACAAACACTGAAACAGTCTTAACTGATGCACAAACTGCACGACATACAAACACTGAAACAGTCATAACTGATGCACAAACTGCACAACATACACACACTGAAACAGTCATAACTGATGCACAAACTGCACAACATACACACACTGAAACAGTCATAACTGATGTACAAACTGCACGACATACACACACTGAAACAGTCATAACTGATGTACAAACTGCACAACATACAAACACTGAAACAGTCATAACTGATGCACAGACTGCACGACATACAAACACTGAAACAGTCATAACCGATGCACAAACTGCACAACATACACACACACTGAAACAGTCATAACTGATGCACAAACTGCACAACATACAAACACTGAAACAGTCATAACTGATGCACAAACTGCACAACATACACACACACTGAAACAGTCATAACTGATGCACAAACGCACAACACACACACTGAAACAGTCATAACTGATGCACAAACTGCACAACATACACACACTGAAACAGTCATAACTGATGCACAAACTGCACAACATACAAACACTGAAACAGTCATAACTGATGCACAAACTGCACAACATACACACACTGAAACAGTCATAACTGATGCACAAACTGCACAACATATACACACACTGAAACAGTCATAACTGATGCACAAACTGCACAACATATACACACACTGAAACAGTCATAACTGATGCACAAACTGCACAACATACACACACACTGAAACAGTCATAACTGATGCACAAACTGCACAACATACACACACTGAAACAGTCATAACTGATGCACAAACTGCACGACATACAAACACTGAAACAGTCATAACTGATGCACAAACTGCACAACATACATACTGAAACAGTCATAACTGATGCACAAACTGCACAACATACAAACACTGAAACAGTCATAACTGATGCACAAACTGCACAACATACAAACACTGAAACAGTCATAACTGATGCACAAACTGCACAACATACGCACACACTGAAACAGTCATAACTGATGCACAAACTGCACAACATATACACACTGAAACAGTCATAACTGATGCACAAACTGCACAACATACAAACACTGAAACAGTCATAACTGATGCACAAACTGCACAACATATACACACACTGAAACAGTCATAACTGATGCACAAACTGCACATCATACACAACATAAACATTCACATACACACATGAAAATGTATTCTGTCACTGAAGCGCTAACACAGACACACATAAACACCCACACCAACACACACACGTGACGCAGTACTCTCCACTTTACCCCACACAAACTCTTACACACTGTGTCCCACACCGCCACATACAGTGTCCAGGCAGGACACACACAGCAGCAGTCAGGAATGGCGTCAGCAGCACTCATCAGGTGTATGACAGCTCTCATCTCTTTATATGCTTGTTTCCTGTAGTTCTGACCTCAATACTGCCTGTAGTGACGTCCATTCATCCCACACACCTCTACAGAGTTCTGCAAGCATTCTGGCTGGGTTTGTATACAATGTTGCAGAGTCCTGCAGGCATACTGGCTGGGCTTGTAGACTATGTTACAGAGTTCTGCAGGCATACTGGCTGGGCTTGTAGACTATGTTATAGAGTTCTGCAGGCATACTGGCTGGGTTTGTAGACTATGTTACAGAGTTCTGCAGGTATACTGGCTGGGTTTGTAGACTATGTTACAGAGTTCTACAGGCATACTGGCTGTGTTTGTACACTATGTTACAGAATCCTGAAATCATACTGGCTAGGTTTGTACACTATGTTTGTCATAATCTTCGTCTTCTGAGGAGTAAGAAATATCGGACCAATACGCAGCGTGGTAAGTGTCCATATTTATATTTTTATAAACCGTGAACACTAAACAAAACAAGAAAACGAACGACAGTCCTGTAAGGCTACACAGCTATACAAAGAAACAACCACCAACAAACACAAGAGAAAATAAACCCAATTAAATATGGCCTCCAATTAGAAGCAACGACAACCAGCTGCTTCTAATTGGAGGTCGTTCCCAAAACTAACATAGAAATAGACAAACTAGAAAACCCACATAGAAATAGAAAACATAGAACATAAACCAAAAACCCCGAAACACACAAAACAAACACACGCCTGCCACATCCTGACCACCTACAATAACAAAATGACCCCTTACTGGTCAGGACGTGACAGTACCCCCCCCAAAGGTGCAGACCCCGAATGCACCTGAAACAAAAAATTACCAAAACAATAAACCCAAACTAAAGGGAGGGAAGGGAGGGTGGCCACCGTCACCGACGGTTCCTGTGCTACACCCCCCCTTCCCAAACCTCCCCCCACGGAGGTGGCTCTGGCTCTGGGCTTAATCCCCACTCTAACCTGTCCACCCCCGTTGAAGGCTTAGGGCTGTAGCGCGTCTCTGGAGACCTCAGGCTGAGGTGCGTCTCTGGAGACCTCGGGCTGAGGTGCGACTCTGGCTGTGCCGGACTGGCGGGCCGACTCTGGCTGCGCCGGACTGCCGGGCCGACTCTGGCTGCGCCGGTCTGCCGGGCCGACTCTGGCTGCGCCGGACTGGCGGGCCAACTCTGGCTGCGCCGGTCTGCCGGGCCGACTCTGGCTGCGCCGGACTGTGGGCCGTCTCTGTCGGTTCCGGACTGTGGGCCATCTCTGTCGGTTTCCGGACTGTGGGCCGTCTCTGTCAGTTCCGGACTGTGGGCCGTCTCTGTCGGTTCCGGACTGAAGCACTGGACGGGGCACTGTCGCCGGAAGCTCTAGACGGGACACTGTCGTCGGAAGCTCTAGATGGGGACTGCGCACTAAAGGCCTGGTGCGTGGGGCTGGCTTTGGAGGCGCCAGACTAGGGACGTGCACCACAGGGCTAGTGCGAGGAGCAGGAACAGGACGTACTGGACTGGGTAGGCGCCCTAAAGGCCTGGTGCGGGGGGCTGGCTGTGGAGGCGCCAGACTGGTGACACGCACCTCAAGGCTAGTGCGAAGAGCAGGAACAGGATGTACTGGACTGGGCAGGCGCACTAAAGACCTGATGCGTGGGGCTGGCTTTGGAGGCGCCAGACTGGTGACAGGCACCTCAAGGCTAGTGCGAGGAGCAGGAACAGGACGTACTGGACTGGGCAGGCGCACTAGAGGCCTGATGCGTGGGGCTGGCTTTGGAGGTGCCAGACTAGGGACACGCACCTCAAGGCTAGTGCGAGGAGCAGCAACTGGATACACGGGGCCTTGACTACGCACTGGAGGTCTAGAGCGCACAACCTGCACAACCCGTTCTGGCTGGATTGTTACCGTAGCCCGGCACGGGCGGAGTGCTGGCACAGGGCGAACTGGGCTGTGCTGAGGCATGATGGCTGCCGTGCGTATTTCCGCATAGCTCGGTGCCTTCATGAACCGTTGCTCCCCATAATAAGCACGGGGAGTTGGCTCAGGTCTACAACCTGACTTAGCCATACTACCTGTGTGCCCCCCCCCAAAAAAGATTTTTGGGGCTGCCTCTCGTACTTGCCCATCCTTGCGTAGAACGCCTCGTAATGTCGCCGCTCCGCCTTAGCTGCCTCCAGCTCCTCCTTAGGGCGCCGGTACTCCCCCGCCTGGTGCCATGGTCCTGCCCCATCCAGGATATCCTCCCAGGTCCATGACTCTTTATAGCTCCTCTGCTGCTCCTGCCTCCGCTGCTTGGTCCTGGTTTGGTGGGTGGTTCTGTCATTATCTTCGTCTACTGAGGAGTAAGAAATATCGGACCAATACGCAGCGTGGTAAGTGTCCATACTTATACTTTTATTTTTTAAACGTGAACACTAAACAAAACAAGAAAACGAACGACAGTCCTGTAAGGCTACACAGCTATACAAAGAAACAAACACAAGAGAAAATAAACCCACTTAAATATGGCCTCCAATTAGAAGCAACGACAACCAGCTGCTTCTAATTGGAGCACATTCTTCTTGTTACCAGTCCTCTCTCTCTCTGTCAGCTTCTATTAAAATGTATATTTTTCATACTGCAGTTGGTAGATGGCACCTCCATTGTAAACTTTGACAGTGCTTCTCCTCCCTTCTTGACGGTCTTGGATGTCAAAGATTTTAGAAATGGACAGATTTGATAACAACTGTGAGAGGAGGGAAGAGGAGGGAAACTTGTCTCCCACGGACTGTGAGGAGGATAAGGTGAGGGATGACGCTGTGGAGGTGGAGGGGGGAACAAGGAAGGACTCTGTGGAGGTGGAGGGAGGGAACAAGGAAGGACTCTGTGGAGGTGGAGGGAGGGAACGAGGAAGGACTATGTGGAGGTGGAGGGAGGGAGGGAGGGAGGGAGGGAGGGAGGGAGGGAGGGAGGGAGGGAGGGAGGGAGGGAGGGAGGGAGGGAGGGAGGGAGGGAGGGGAGGGAGGGAGGGAATGAGAAAGGACTCTGTGGAGGTGGAAGGAGGGAAGAAAGGAAGGATGATGCTGTGGAGGTGGAGGGAGGGAACAAGGGATGACACTAGAGGTAGAGTGAGGGAACGAGGGATGAGACTGTTGAGGTGGAGCGGGGGAACGAGGGAGGAAGAGAGTCATAGAACAGCACTCTGCTGGTCTGCTGTGACCTGATAATGTGTCACTCTTTCTCTCTGTCAGGGAAATAGAGCACACACACTTCTCTCCCTCCTCTATGTATACCTTTAAGTAAAATCACCATCAATTAGGCTGCTTAGATATTTACATTTATCCATCAACCAGTTACAGCATCTCTCTCCATCACTGTCTCTCTCGCTCTCTCTCCCCCCTTTCTTTCTCTCTCTCCCCCCCCTTTCTCTCTCTCTCCATCAATCAAGGTCAGATGTAATGTTAATGTGAGAACATGCTCAGAAGAGTGTAGGGCTGAGAAGGGGACGCCGAGGAGGGTTTTAATTATTCACATCTGCTGTGAACCTGCTGTCATGTTGACAAATGACCAATGTCACCATTCCCATAAAGGAGCAAATAATAAATACAAATAAATACTGGATATTCATACATGTATTCATAACATCAGATTGCTGTTACACTCCTTGTTCCATTCACTGATAACGTCACCCCTCTGTTACAGACTGCCTCTACAATAACAAGAACCCAGCCAGAACCAAGGGGCATCGGGATTATCAGGAATTATCTCCATTCACAACACTCCTTTTTCCCAGCCCTGGAAGCCAAAACATCTCCACTTCTCTTCCTCCTGTAATGGGATGATACTGTAGAGGTGAAGGGAGGGAACGAGGGATGACACCGTGGAGGTGGATGATGGGAACGAGGGATGATGCTGTGGAGGTGGAGTGAGGGAATGAGGGAGGAAGAGAGTCATAGAACAGCACTCTGCTGGTCTGCTGTGACCTGATAATGTGTCACTCTTTCTCTCTGTCAGGGAAATAGAGCACACACACTTCTCTCTCCCCCCGTCTCCCCCTCTCTCCCAACTATCTCCCCTCCCCTCTCTCTCTTCTTCTCGCGCTCCCCCACCCTCTATCTCCCACCTGTCTCTCTCCCCCCTTTCTCTCTTTTCTTCTCCCGCTCTCTCTCCCCCCTCTCACTCCCCCTCTCTCTCCCTCCCTCTCTTCTTCTCGTGCTCTCTCTGCCCCCTCTCTCTCCCCTCTCTCTCTTTTCTTCTCCCGCTCTCTCTCCCTCCTCCCCTCTCTCTCTTCTTCTCGTGCTCTCTCTCCACCCTCTCTCTCCCCTCTCTCTCTGTCCCCCTTTCCCCCCCACTCTCTCTTCCCCCCCTCTCTCTCTCCCCCTCTCTCTCTCCACCCTCTCTCACTCCCCCCCTCCCCCATCTCTCTCTCATGCATACCTTACAGTAATGATGGTTCCAGTCACTCACAGTGATCACTTGAGTAAATTGCTGACAATCAATTGCGTTTCCCTCCTCACCAATAAAGTGCATTTTCACTTTTCCGAAGGCCTAGCAGAGCTTACAGTTGTATTATCAATGACTATTTATCAAGGGGTTATTTAGTAATATTATTACATATTACAGACTGTCTGTCTGTGTAGGTGTGCACGTGTGTGTGCATAATAATAATAATAATTTGGTGGGTAATTACATTTGTCCAATTTCACACATGTACAAGTATGTATTAATACGCAAATTGTGCAAATTGGGAATGTGTTTTATGCATATCCAGTGGCGTGTATTCATGGATGCCAAGGGAAGCCAGGCTTCCCCCAAAAAATGTATGTAGAAAAAAATAGACAAAATAATGTATCTTTCTTCTCTCTGTGTTTCGTATATTTCCTTCGATTTGCAAGAGGCTGAACGTATCTCACCGCAGAAAGCATCTGAGCGAAATAGAAAGTGCCTCTCTGTCTCTGTATGTGTAGCCCATCTATCTGATGCTGTCTGGTCAGAAAGTGTATGACATTGTTGAAGCCTGTAGTATTGAATGTAAGGGAAGCCAGCGAGCATTTGTCCTCCCTTGATTAAAATATGTAAAATCATAGCCAATCAGCGTTGAGCTAAACAGAGTGAGCTCAGCTGTGAATGGTTCTTGCGTACCAGAAGAGAATGTCAAGGAAGCCAGATTGGATTTGGACTTGTGGTTTTACTTAATCCTCCGTACTGGCCAATGATTAATTCTGATCCAACCATAAATGCATACATTGTGCCCCTGGCCTGAGAGGATGGAAGTGTGGCTAGATGTAGTATGCTAATGTTAACTAGCTGGTCTGGCGCTTCGTTGCCCATGAAAGGTAATTAGGCTAGTGAGCAAGCATTTCTGCCAGGTAGCCTAGGACAACAACATGACAGAGGCATAGGAGGATGGATGGCATGGTGTTTCTCTACAAGTAGGGGGAGTCTACATGTTTTTTCTACTTGCCCGCACACACACACACACACACACACAGACACACATATACAGACACACATATACAGAAATCCAAATCATGGACAGCCACATCATATTTAGATTACGTTGATTGTACTAAATTGTTTTGCTATCTTTTAGTTGTCAGTGTATCAGACTAAGCAGAGGTGATTTGATGATGTTGAAATATTGAAGTTGATATGGTGCTGGAATACTGGAGGCAGCTTCTGTTTTCTTTGCGACTTGCGGTAACTCTCTGTGGTTCTAAATCAATAGTTATTTAGTGGTCCTAAGATGTTTGAAACATTAACTTGCTTGACGATGAAGCTGTTTGTTACATGCAGTATGCTTTGTGGACTTCACCAGACAGGTTGCTCTCCGGTTTTGTGATGAAACAAAGATGTGGTTGAGTTTATTCTGCCACTGTGTCTTCTTATTGTCTCTGCCTTTAGGCCTATATATCACAGTGTCAAGGCATATGAACTAACAGGTTATAGAGCAAACAACACAATTATCACAACACACAGGTTGTAATATGGCATGTTTTGGGGGCTTGGTTTCCCCAGTGATTTTCCCCACGCACTGCAACTTTGCATATACCAACTTTCTCTGACACACCCTCGGAGACTGGGGTCACGGCCAAGGTCTGCCATTATCTGGAGAAATTAGGGTGAAGTGCCTTTCTCAAGGGCACATCGACAGATTTTTCACCTTCTCAGCTCGGGATTCGAACTAGAGACCTTTCTACCTGGATGCATGTTTTGACATGTGTGCATGTGTGTGTGTAAATACTGTAACTGAGCCACATGCAAAACCTACATAGTTTCTCTCATCTCTACATTAATATGTACTCATCTCTCCTCAACCAAAAGATTACAGGAGACAGGATGGAATAATCCTTTGATAGAGTCCTTTCCAAAACCCGGCATCTCACCAGTCAGAATCTTAAACCAAAAAGATCATTTCATGGATGCCCTGCTTTCAGAATTACAGGCTGCTTTCCAAAATGTCAAGCTGCCTCTCTGATTTTCCTTGGTCACGCAGAGGTGTACAGACTGTTCCTGTCGCCCCCACTGCAAATAATATTTGTTTATTTCTTTCAGAATTATGTAACAAATGTATTAATAAGCATTTCGGAGTTATCTTAGACAAGCTGTCTTGTTGTCTAGTGCATTAGGCATAGAACTCTCTACCTGTTACACACTGTCATAGTCTTTGTCTTCAGATGAGGAGTAAGAAATATCGGACCAATACACAGCGTGGTAAGTGTCCATACTTATATTTTTATAAACCGTGAACACTAAACAAAACACCGAACGACAGTCCTGTAAGGTACTACGACTATACAAAGAAACAACCACCCACAAACACAAGCAAAAAATAAACCCATATAAATATGGCCTCCAATTAGAAGCAACGACAACCAGCTGCTTCTAATTGGAGGTCGTTCCCAAAACTAACATAGAAATAGAACAACTAGAAATACGAACATAGAAATACAAAACATAGAACAATACCCAAAAAACCCGAAAACACAAAACAAACACACCCCTGCAACGTCCTGACCAAACTACAATAACAAATAACCTCTTTTACTGGTCAGGACGTGACACACACAATGTGCATGACCTCAGCTCAGAGGAAATTATGATTATGGCTGATACAAAATGTAAAACGGAACAGAACAGAAGGATTCTCGCCAAAGGTGTGTTTGCATTGTGAGAAGACAAAAAAAGGAATTTAATCATGAATAAGACAGAAAGGAAAACAATGGTGGTATTGCAGACGTATCTATTTACGCCCCCACCACGACGCTGGCCTGAGTGGCAATTTCCTGGAAATGTCTATTTTATTTTAAAAGTCTGCCGGAACAATCCTCTGGGTGTAATGGTTTATTGTTCCGATGCCCTGCTTTCAGAATTACAGGCCACTTTCCAAAAGGTCAAGCTGCCTCTCTGATTTTCCTTGGTCACGCAGAGGTGTACAGACTGTTCCTGTCGCCCCCACTGCAAATAATAATTGATTATTTCTTTCAGAATTATGTCAAAAAATGTATTAATAAGCATTTCTGAGTTATCTTAGACAAGCTGTCTTGGTTGTAGGTTGGTAAAAGACAACTGAGACTAAATGATAGTTTTATTAATTCTCACAAACTTTTAGCTTTTCATATGTTTCTAGTTTCAAGTTTGAATATCACGTGCACAAGTACAGTGAAATGCCTGTCTTGCAAGCTGCAAACACAAGGATGCAGTAATCAATAACAATTTAGCACTACAAATAACATAAGGTAGAACAAAAACACACCAGAAATGAAAATAAGAAGAACACGAGAAAGTAAGAGGTTATATACAGGGTCAGTTTCAATACCATATTACAATGTGCAGGGATACTGGAGTGGTAGGGGTAGATATGTATAGGGGTAAAGTGACTATATACAGGGTCAGTTTCAATACCATATTACAATGTGCAGGGATACTGGAGTGGTAGGGGTAGATATGTATAGGGGTAAAGTGACTATATACAGGGTCAGTTTCAATACCATATTACAATGTGCAGGGATACTGGAGTGGTAGGGGTAGATATGTATAGGGGTAAAGTGACTATATACAGGGTCAGTTTCAATACCATATTACAATGTGCAGGGATACTGGAGTGGTAGGGGTAGATATGTATAGGGGTAAAGTGACTATATACAGGGTCAGTTTCAATACCATATTACAATGTGCAGGGATACTGGCGTGGTAGGGGTAGATATGTATAGGGGTAAAGTGACTATATACAGGGTCAGTTCCAATACCATATTACAATGTGCAGGGATACTGGAGTGGTAGGGGTAGATATGTATAGGGGTAAAGTGACTATATACAGGGTCAGTTTCAATACCATATTACAATGTGCAGGGATACTGGAGTGGTAGGGGTAGATATGTATAGGGGTAAAGTGACTATATACAGGGTCAGTTCCAATACCATATTACAATGTGCAGGGATACTGGAGTGGTAGGGGTAGATATGTATAGGGGTAAAGTGACTATATACAGGGTCAGTTTCAATACCATATTACAATGTGCAGGGATACTGGAGTGGTAGAGGTAGATATGTATAGGGGTAAAGTGACTATATACAGGGTCAGTTTCAATACCATATTACAATGTGCAGGGATACTGGAGTGGTAGAGGTAGATATGTATAGGGGTAAAGTGACTATATACAGGGTCAGTTTCAATACCATATTACAATGTGCAGGGATACTGGAGTGGTAGGGGTAGATATGTATAGGGGTAAAGTGACTATATACAGGGTCAGTTTCAATACCATATTACAATGTGCAGGGATACTGGAGTGGTAGAGGTAGATATGTATAGGGGTAAAGTGACTATATACAGGGTCAGTTCCAATACCATATTACAATGTGCAGGGATACTGGAGGGATAGAGGTAGATATGTATAGGGGTAAAGTGACTATATACAGGGTCAGTTTCAATACCATATTACAATGTGCAGGGATACTGGAGTGGTAGGGGTAGATATGTATAGGGGTAAAGTGACTATATACAGGGTCAGTTTCAATACCATATTACAATGTGCAGGGATACTGGAGTGGTAGGGGTAGATATGTATAGGGGTAAAGTGACTATATACAGGGTCAGTTTCAATACCATATTACAATGTGCAGGGATACTGGAGTGGTAGGGGTAGATATGTATAGGGGTAAAGTGACTATATACAGGGTCAGTTTCAATACCATATTACAATGTGCAGGGATACTGGAGTGGTAGGGGTAGATATGTATAGGGGTAAAGTGACTATATACAGGGTCAGTTTCAATACCATATTACAATGTGCAGGGATACTGGAGTGGTAGAGGTAGATATGTATAGGGGTAAAGTGACTATATACAGGGTCAGTTTCAATACCATATTACAATGTGCAGGGATACTGGAGTGGTAGGGGTAGATATGTATAGGGGTAAAGTGACTATATACAGGGTCAGTTTCAATACCATATTACAATGTGCAGGGATACTGGAGTGGTAGAGGTAGATATGTATAGGGGTAAAGTGACTATATACAGGGTCAGTTTCAATACCATATTACAATGTGCAGGGATACTGGAGTGGTAGAGGTAGATATGTATAGGGGTAAAGTGACTATATACAGGGTCAGTTTCAATACCATATTACAATGTGCAGGGATACTGGAGTGGTAGGGGTAGATATGTATAGGGGTAAAGTGACTATATACAGGGTCAGTTTCAATACCATATTACAATGTGCAGGGATACTGGAGTGGTAGAGGTAGATATGTATAGGGGTAAAGTGACTATATACAGGGTCAGTTCCAATACCATATTACAATGTGCAGGGATACTGGAGGGATAGAGGTAGATATGTATAGGGGTAAAGTGACTATATACAGGGTCAGTTTCAATACCATATTACAATGTGCAGGGATACTGGAGTGGTAGGGGTAGATATGTATAGGGGTAAAGTGACTATATACAGGGTCAGTTTCAATACCATATTACAATGTGCAGGGATACTGGAGTGGTAGGGGTAGATATGTATAGGGGTAAAGTGACTATATACAGGGTCAGTTTCAATACCATATTACAATGTGCAGGGATACTGGAGTGGTAGAGGTAGATATGTATAGGGGTAAAGTGACTATATACAGGGTCAGTTTCAATACCATATTACAATGTGCAGGGATACTGGAGTGGTAGGGGTAGATATGTATAGGGGTAAAGTGACTATATACAGGGTCAGTTTCAATACCATATTACAATGTGCAGGGATACTGGAGTGGTAGGGGTAGATATGTATAGGGGTAAGGTGACTATATACAGGGTCAGTTTCAATACCATATTACAATGTGCAGGGATACTGGAGTGGTACAGGTAGATATGTATAGGGGTAAAGTGACTATATACAGGGTCAGTTCCAATACCATATTACAATGTGCAGGGATACTGGAGTGGTAGAGGTAGATATGTATAGGGGTAAAGTGACTATATACAGGGTCAGTTTCAATACCATATTACAATGTGCAGGGATACTGGAGTGGTAGAGGTAGATATGTATAGGGGTAAAGTGACTATATACAGGGTCAGTTTCAATACCATATTACAATGTGCAGGGATACTGGAGTGGTAGGGGTAGATATGTATAGGGGTAAAGTGACTATATACAGGGTCAGTTTCAATACCATATTACAATGTGCAGGGATACTGGAGTGGTAGGGGTAGATATGTATAGGGGTAAAGTGACTATATACAGGGTCAGTTTCAATACCATATTACAATGTGCAGGGATACTGGAGTGGTAGGGGTAGATATGTATAGGGGTAAAGTGACTATATACAGGGTCAGTTTCAATACCATATTACAATGTGCAGGGATACTGGAGTGGTAGGGGTAGATATGTATAGGGGTAAAGTGACTATATACAGGGTCAGTTTCAATACCATATTACAATGTGCAGGGATACTGGAGTGGTAGGGGTAGATATGTATAGGGGTAAAGTGACTATATACAGGGTCAGTTTCAATACCATATTACAATGTGCAGGGATACTGGAGTGGTAGGGGTAGATATGTATAGGGGTAAAGTGACTATATACAGGGTCAGTTTCAATACCATATTACAATGTGCAGGGATACTGGAGTGGTAGAGGTAGATATGTATAGGGGTAAAGTGACTATATACAGGGTCAGTTCCAATACCATATTACAATGTGCAGGGATACTGGAGGGGTAGGGGTAGATATGTATAGGGGTAAAGTGACTATATACAGGGTCAGTTCCAATACCATATTACAATGTGCAGGGATACTGGAGTGGTAGGGGTAGATATGTATAGGGGTAAAGTGACTATATACAGGGTCAGTTTCAATACCATATTACAATGTGCAGGGATACTGGAGTGGTAGAGGTAGATATGTATAGGGGTAAAGTGACTATATACAGGGTCAGTTCCAATACCATATTACAATGTGCAGGGATACTGGAGTGGTAGAGGTAGATATGTATAGGGGTAAAGTGACTATATACAGGGTCAGTTTCAATACCATATTACAATGTGCAGGGATACTGGAGTGGTAGAGGTAGATATGTATAGGGGTAAAGTGACTATATACAGGGTCAGTTCCAATACCATATTACAATGTGCAGGGATACTGGAGTGGTAGAGGTAGATATGTATAGGGGTAAAGTGACTATATACAGGGTCAGTTTCAATACCATATTACAATGTGCAGGGATATTGGAGTGGTAGAGGTAGATATGTATAGGGGTAAAGTGACTATATACAGGGTCAGTTCCAATACCATATTACAATGTGCAGGGATACTGGAGTGGTAGAGGTAGATATGTATAGGGGTAAAGTGACTATATACAGGGTCAGTTTCAATACCATATTACAATGTGCAGGGATACTGGAGTGGTAGAGGTAGATATGTATAGGGGTAAAGTGACTATATACAGGGTCAGTTCCAATACCATATTACAATGTGCAGGGATACTGGAGTGGTAGAGGTAGATATGTATAGGGGTAAAGTGACTATATACAGGGTCAGTTTCAATACCATATTACAATGTGCAGGGATACTGGAGTGGTAGGGGTAGATATGTATAGGGGTAAAGTGACTATATACAGGGTCAGTTTCAATACCATATTACAATGTGCAGGGATACTGGAGTGGTAGGGGTAGATATGTATAGGGGTAAAGTGACTATACAGGGTCAGTTTCAATACCATATTACAATGTGCAGGGATACTGGAGTGGTAGGGGTAGATATGTATAGGGGTAAAGTGACTATATACAGGGTCAGTTTCAATACCATATTACAATGTGCAGGGATACTGGAGTGGTAGAGGTAGATATGTATAGGGGTAAAGTGACTATATACAGGGTCAGTTTCAATACCATATTACAATGTGCAGGGATACTGGAGTGGTAGGGGTAGATATGTATAGGGGTAAAGTGACTATATACAGGGTCAGTTCCAATACCATATTACAATGTGCAGGGATACTGGAGTGGTAGGGGTAGATATGTATAGGGGTAAAGTGACTATATACAGGGTCAGTTCCAATACCATATTACAATGTGCAGGGATACTGGAGTGGTAGGGGTAGATATGTATAGGGGTAAAGTGACTATATACAGGGTCAGTTCCAATACCATATTACAATGTGCAGGGATACTGGAGTGGTAGGGGTAGATATGTATAGGGGTAAAGTGACTATATACAGGGTCAGTTCCAATACCATATTACAATGTGCAGGGATACTGGAGTGGTAGGGGTAGATATGTATAGGGGTAAAGTGACTATATACAGGGTCAGTTTCAATACCATATTACAATGTGCAGGGATACTGGAGTGGTAGAGGTAGATATGTATAGGGGTAAAGTGACTATATACAGGGTCAGTTCCAATACCATATTACAATGTGCAGGGATACTGGAGTGGTAGGGGTAGATATGTATAGGGGTAAAGTGACTATATACAGGGTCAGTTCCAATACCATATTACAATGTGCAGGGATACTGGAGTGGTAGAGGTAGATATGTATAGGGGTAAAGTGACTATATACAGGGTCAGTTTCAATACCATATTACAATGTGCAGGGATACTGGAGTGGTAGAGGTAGATATGTATAGGGGTAAAGTGACTATATACAGGGTCAGTTCCAATACCATATTACAATGTGCAGGGATACTGGAGTGGTAGAGGTAGATATGTATAGGGGTAAAGTGACTATATACAGGGTCAGTTCCAATACCATATTACAATGTGCAGGGATACTGGAGTGGTAGGGGTAGATATGTATAGGGGTAAAGTGACTATATACAGGGTCAGTTTCAATACCATATTACAATGTGCAGGGATACTGGAGTGGTAGAGGTAGATATGTATAGGGGTAAAGTGACTATATACAGGGTCAGTTCCAATACCATATTACAATGTGCAGGGATACTGGAGTGGTAGGGGTAGATATGTATAGGGGTAAAGTGACTATATACAGGGTCAGTTTCAATACCATATTACAATGTGCAGGGATACTGGAGTGGTAGGGGTAGATATGTATAGGGGTAAAGTGACTATATACAGGGTCAGTTTCAATACCATATTACAATGTGCAGGGATACTGGAGTGGTAGAGGTAGATATGTATAGGGGTAAAGTGACTATATACAGGGTCAGTTCCAATACCATATTACAATGTGCAGGGATACTGGAGTGGTAGGGGTAGATATGTATAGGGGTAAAGTGACTATATACAGGGTCAGTTTCAATACCATATTACAATGTGCAGGGATACTGGAGTGGTAGGGTTAGATATGTATAGGGGTAAAGTGACTATATACAGGGTCAGTTTCAATACCATATTACAATGTGCAGGGATACTGGAGTGGTAGGGGTAGATATGTATAGGGGTAAAGTGACTATATACAGGGTCAGTTTCAATACCATATTACAATGTGCAGGGATACTGGAGTGGTAGAGGTAGATATGTATAGGGGTAAAGTGACTATATACAGGGTCAGTTTCAATACCATATTACAATGTGCAGGGATACTGGAGTGGTAGGGGTAGATATGTATAGGGGTAAAGTGACTATATACAGGGTCAGTTCCAATACCATATTACAATGTGCAGGGATACTGGAGTGGTAGGGGTAGATATGTATAGGGGTAAAGTGACTATATACAGGGTCAGTTCCAATACCATATTACAATGTGCAGGGATACTGGAGTGGTAGGGGTAGATATGTATAGGGGTAAAGTGACTATATACAGGGTCAGTTTCAATACCATATTACAATGTGCAGGGATACTGGAGTGGTAGAGGTAGATATGTATAGGGGTAAAGTGACTATATACAGGGTCAGTTCCAATACCATATTACAATGTGCAGGGATACTGGAGTGGTAGAGGTAGATATGTATAGGGGTAAAGTGACTATATACAGGGTCAGTTCCAATACCATATTACAATGTGCAGGGATACTGGAGTGGTAGGGGTAGATATGTATAGGGGTAAAGTGACTATATACAGGGTCAGTTTCAATACCATATTACAATGTGCAGGGATACTGGAGTGGTAGAGGTAGATATGTATAGGGGTAAAGTGACTATATACAGGGTCAGTTTCAATACCATATTACAATGTGCAGGGATACTGGAGTGGTAGGGGTAGATATGTATAGGGGTAAAGTGACTATATACAGGGTCAGTTTCAATACCATATTACAATGTGCAGGGATACTGGAGTGGTAGGGGTAGATATGTATAGGGGTAAAGTGACTATATACAGGGTCAGTTCCAATACCATATTACAATGTGCAGGGATACTGGAGTGGTAGGGGTAGATATGTATAGGGGTAAAGTGACTATATACAGGGTCAGTTTCAATACCATATTACAATGTGCAGGGATACTGGAGTGGTAGAGGTAGATATGTATAGGGGTAAAGTGACTATATACAGGGTCAGTTCCAATACCATATTACAATGTGCAGGGATACTGGAGTGGTAGAGGTAGATATGTATAGGGGTAAAGTGACTATATACAGGGTCAGTTCCAATACCATATTACAATGTGCAGGGATACTGGAGTGGTAGGGGTAGATATGTATAGGGGTAAAGTGACTATATACAGGGTCAGTTCCAATACCATATTACAATGTGCAGGGATACTGGAGGGATAGAGGTAGATATGTAAACATGAGTGTGTGTGCTCGTGTGTAGAGTCACTATAAATGTGTGTGTATGTTATGTGTGTGTGAGCAAATGATTGTGTGTGTATTTGTGTGTGTATTTGTGTGTGTGTGTGTGTGTGTGTGTGTGTGTGTGTGTGTGTGTGTGTGTGTGTGTGTGTGTGTGTGTGTGTGTGTGTGTGTGTGTGTGTCCAGCAAGCTGTTCTCACCATCCCCAGTAGAGCTATACTAGGCCTATACTTTTCCATTTGGAGAGTGAGAAGGCAGTGTTTCCAGCATGAATGTGAATGTGCATGACGCAGCAAAACTCTGATGGCTCTGTATATCCAGAGGGAATTGCCATGTGTTCACAGAGATGCAGATAATATTTTACAGAGCAAAACACAGCTGTTTGTTTTTTTTGTGGTCAGGATAAAGTCATGGCCCGAATCATGGTACAGTATATGGATATCAGCTGCTATTGGTTTTAACCCAATGGAATTGCTACATTGTGGCGAAGGGCGAAGATCCTCCACTAGCCAAGTGACTGACAGTGATTTACACCACATGGTAATCCCTATCCTGTCAATTCCCAGGAGCACAATTCCCAGACTGCCTTACTCCCACCATCACTTCTCTTCTACCATCCCTATCGACCTGCTTGCCTCTATCAAAGTCCACCAACGTCACTAAAAAACACAGAGGTCTTCAGGAAAACATATTTTCAATGGTGTGGTAAAACTGAAAGCTCCATTTCATATCCAGTAATAATAAAGGTAAGGTTTATTGTTGCTCGCTCACTCAATCTTTATTTTTCATGAGAGGGTTTACGGCTTTTCAGACTTGATGCAGCGGAACCGCTTGTCGTGAGGAAGCAGAGAAACAGTCTATGGATTGGGTGGCTGGAGTCTTCCTTTCACACCGCCTGGTATAGAGGTCCTGGATGGCAGGGAGCTCGGCCCCAGTGATGCACTAGGCTGTCCGCACCACCATCTGTAGCGCCATGTGATCGAGGGCGGTGCTGTTGCCATAACAAGCAGTGATGTAGCCAGTCAAGATGCTCTCAATGGTGCAGCTGTAGAACTTTTCAGCCTCCTGAGAGGGAAGAGGCTCTGTCGCACCTTCTTCACAACTGTGCGTGTGTGGACCATTTCAAGTCCTTGGTGATTTGGACATCGAGGAACTTGAAGCTACAGCCCCGTCGATGTGAATGGGGACGTGCTCGCCCACCTGTTTCCACAAGAAACGGGCAACAAGTGAAGAAGAAACACCATTGTAAATACAACCCATATTTATGTTTATTTGTTTTCCCTTTTGTACTTTAACCATTTGCACATCATTACAACACTGTATATATACTTAATGTGACATTTGAAATGTCTTTATTCTTTTGGAACGTCTGTGAGTGTAATGTTTACTGTTCATTTGTATTGTATATTTCACTTTGGTTTATTATCTACTTCACTTGCTTTGGCAATGTTAACATGTGTTTCCCATGCCAATAAAGCCCTTACATTGAAATTGAATTGAATTGAGACAGAAGCAGAAAGCAAGAGAGAGGGAGAGTGAGACAGAGACAGAGACAGAGACAAAGCGAGCGAGCGAGAGATTAGAAGGTGAGTGGAGGAGATGTCGACAGAGAAAGCAGAAAGTGAGGTATGAGGAACAGACAGAAGGAGAGTAAAAGAGAAAGGGAGAGATAAAAGGGTAAGAGATAAATAAAGGGTGATTAAAGCCGACTCATAACTCCCCCTTTTCTCTTTGCTCTCTCTCTCCTCTCTTGCTCTCCCTTTCCATTTTTCCTCACTCTCTCTCTCACCTTTCTCTCGTTTTCATCCTCCTTGGCTCCCTCTCCTCTCAACTTTCTCTCCCTCCCTCCTCTCTCTCCCTTCCTCCCTCCAGTCCTCTAAAGCTGCAGTGTCTACGGATCCTCAGTGTTTCCCAGCTGAATTCATGAATGTGTTTTGGTCATGTCTGCAGCCCTTGAGCTCTGCACTTCGTCTATAGGGTCTTAGTCATCAGCTGTCTAAGTGCATTAGGCATTAAACTCTCTACCTGTTACACACAATGTGCATGACCTCAGCTCAGAGGAAATGATGATTATGGCTGATACAAAATGTAAAATGGAACAGAACAGAAGGATTCTCGCCAAAGGTGTGTTTGCATTGTGAGAAGACAAAAAAGTAATTTAATTATGAATAAGACAGAAAGGAAAACAATGGTGGTATTGCAGACGTATCTATTTACGCCCCCACCACGACGCTGGCCTGAGTGGCAATTGCCTGGAAATTGCTATTTTATTTGAAAGGTCTGCCGGAACAATCCTCTGGGTGTAATGGTTTATTGTGTTCCGATGGCCAGATTGAAATAAAGTGGATTTGATTTGTGTGCCCTTTTTAGACTGGGACATCCATTATGGTTAATGTAGGAAGAGGGATGAGGTGGCAAACTGGGACATCCATTATGGTTAATGTAGGAAGAGGGATGAGGTGGAAAACTGGGACATCCATTATGGTTAATGTAGGAAGAGGGATGAGGTGGAAAACTGGGACATCCATTATGGTTAATGTAGGAAGAGGGATGAGGTGGCAAACTGGGACATCCATTATGGTTAATGTAGGAAGAGGGATGAGGTGGAAAACTGGGACATCCATTATGGTTAATGTAGGAAGAGGGATGAGGTGGAAAACTGGGACATCCATTATGGTTAATGTAGGAAGAGGGATGAGGTGGCAAACTGGGACATCCATTATGGTTAAAGTAGGAAGAGGGATGAGGTGGAAAACTGGGACATTCATTATGGTTAATGTAGGAAGAGGGATGAGGTGGAAAACTGGGACATTCATTATGGTTAATGTAGGAAGAGGGATGAGGAGGAAAACTGGGACATCCATTATGGTTAATGTAGGAAGAGGGATGAGGTGGCAAACTGGGACATCCATTATGGTTAATGTAGGAAGAGGGATGAGGTGGCAAACTGGGACATCCATTATGGTTAATGTAGGAAGAGGGATGAGGTGGAAAACTGGGACATCCATTATGGTTAAAGTAGGAAGAGGGATGAGGTGGAAAACTGGGACATCCATTATGGTTAAAGTAGGAAGAGGGATGAGGTGGCAAACTGGGACATTCATTATGGTTAATGTAGGAAGAGGGATGAGGTGGAAAACTGGGACATCCATTATGGTTAATGTAGGAAGAGGGATGAGGTGGCAAACTGGGACATCCATTATGGTTAAAGTAGGAAGAGGGATGAGGTGGCAAACTGGGACATTCATTATGGTTAATGTAGGAAGAGGGATGAGGTGGAAAACTGGGACATTCATTATGGTTAATGTAGGAAGAGGGATGAGGAGGAAAACTGGGACATCCATTATGGTTAATGTAGGAAGAGGGATGAGGTGGCAAACTGGGACATTCATTATGGTTAATGTAGGAAGAGGGATGAGGTGGCAAACTGGGACATCCATTATGGTTAATGTAGGAAGAGGGATGAGGTGGAAAACTGGGACATCCATTATGGTTAATGTAGGAAGAGGGATGAGGTGGCAAACTGGGACATCCATTATGGTTAATGTAGGAAGAGGGATGAGGTGGCAAACTGGGACATCCATTATGGTTAATGTAGGAAGAGGGATGAGGTGGAAAACTGGGACATCCATTATGGTTAAAGTAGGAAGAGGGATGAGGTGGAAAACTGGGACATCCATTATGGTTAATGTAGGAAGAGGGATGAGGTGGAAAACTGGGACATCCATTATGGTTAATGTAGGAAGAGGGATGAGGTGGCAAACTGGGACATCCATTATGGTTAATGTAGGAAGAGGGATGAGGTGGCAAACTGGGACATCCATTATGGTTAATGTAGGAAGAGGGATGAGGTGGCAAACTGGGACATCCATTATGGTTAAAGTAGGAAGAGGGATGAGGTGGCAAACTGGGACATTCATTATGGTTAATGTAGGAAGAGGGATGAGGTGGAAAACTGGGACATCCATTATGGTTAATGTAGGAAGAGGGATGAGGAGGAAAACTGGGACAGGAAAGTGGTAATTTCCTGTTTAGTGAATAATTCCATTTGAGGAAAAGGTGGATAAACCAGTTAGTTAGTTCATTCGTTCATTCATTTGTTACTTAGTTTGTTACTTAGTTAGCTAGTTATAACTGATTTATATCAACTTTATACCAACTACAAACACGGTGTATATGGTATGTATGTATACCTTGAAGTCCACATGGACTAGTGCAGTACACGGAGAAAAGGGTTTAATTTGGACCAGGCCTTTAGAATCATTATCTCATGTGCAGCCAGTAGATCCAGAGGAGGGCAGAAACAACCATCATTACATTTCACTTCACAACTTCCTGCTACTTACAACTTAACACTGACAGCACTCATTAAAGGTTTTGTTAGCTTAAAACTTTGATTCACCTCTCCTTACTCCCCCTCTCCTCTTTCTTCCATTCTCTTCCTCATCCACCTCCAGGACTGCAACTAAAGCAGAAAAACTAACGACAGAGAATGATAGATGAGAGGCGGAGTGAGAAATTGAAAGAGGGAGAGATAGTCAATTCAATGCATCGCCGAAAGGCCTGTTTCTCTCCTCTCTCTCCTTTCTTTCTTACTTCCTTTTTCTGTCGCTCGCTCTATCTTTTCGAGGAACTGAAAAATTCAGAGAATAAGTAAATGGGGTTAAGATTAAAATTGAAAATGATTGATGGAGAGAGAGAGAGAAAGACAGACAGATACAGAGAGAGAAAGAGAGAGACATACAGACAAAGAGAGAGACAGACAGATACCGAGAGAGAAAGAGAAAGACAGACAGATACAAAGAGAAAGAGAGACAAACAAATACAAAGAGAGAAAGAGAGAGACAGACAGATACAGAGAAAGAGAGAAAGAGAAAGAGAGACAGACCGATACAGAGAAAGAGAGAAAGAGAGAAAGCGAGAAACAGACAGATACAGAGAGAGAGAGAGAAAGAGAGAGACAGACAGATACAGAGAGCGAAAGAGAGACAGACAGATACATAGAGAGAAAGAGAAAGACAGACAGATACAGAGAGAGAAAGAGAGACAGACAGATACAGAGAGAGAAAGAGAGACAGATACAGAGAGAGAAAGAGAGAGAGACAGATACAGAGAGAGAAAGAGAAAGACAGACAGATACAGATACAGAGAGAGAAAGAAAGACAGATACAGAGAGAGAAAGAGAGACAGACAGATACAGAGAGAGAAAGAGACAGACAGATACAGATACAGAGAGAGAAAGAGAGAGACAGACAGATACAGAGAGCGAAAGAGAAAGACAGATAGATACAGAGAGAGAAAGAGGGAGACAGATCGATACAGAGAGAGACAGACAGATACAAAGAAAGAAAGAGAGACAGACAGATACAGAGAGAGAAAGAGAAAGAGAGATACAGACAGATAGAGAGAGAAAGACAGATACAGAGAGAGAGAGAAAGATAGAGACAGACAGACAGACAGACAGACAGACAGACAGACAGACAGACAGACAGACAGACAGACAGACAGACAGACAGACAGACAGACTGTCTGTCTGTCTGTCTGTCTGTCTGTCTGTCTGTCTGTCTGTCTGTCTGTCTGTCTCTATCTCTCTCTCTCTCTCTCTCTGTCTGTCTGTCTGTCTGTCTCTATCTCTCTCTCTCTCTCTCTCTCTGTATCTGTATCTGTCTGTCTGTCTGTCTTTCTGTCTCTCTGTATCTGTCTGTCTCTCTAATTCTCTCTCTGTATCTGTCTCTCTCTTTCTCTCTCTGTATCTGTCTGTCTCTCTCTTTCTCTCTCTGTATCTGTCTGTCTTTCTCTCTCTCTCTGTGTATCTGTCTATCTCTCTTTCTCGATCTGTATCGGTCTGTCTCTCTTTCTCGATCTGTATCTGCCTGTCTCTCTCTCTTTCTGTCTGTCTTTCTCTTTCTCTCTCTGTATCTGTATCTGTCTGTCTGTCTTTCTGTCTCTCTCTGTATCTGTCTGTCTCTCAGAAAGGGAGACAGAAAGGGAGACAGAAAGGGAGACAGAAAGGGAGACAGACAGATACAGAGAGAGAAATAGACAACAAAGAGACAACAACGTAAGCATATACTGTAAATACAGTATGTGAATATACTGTATCAGAATGGTTTTTTAAACTTTTTGTGTTAATCTAGACAGTTGTTAAATGCATTGTATCCACATTTGTGGTTGTATTGTGTTTTTGAATTGTCAAATAAATCAAACACAAACCAAATAAAGTAGGCTAAATATAAATAGAATTGCTAGAACCGGCATCCCCATTCAAGTCAATGAGACATACTGGTGCACTGGACATATAATCAGGAATTATATTTCAATCTCTTGATCATATATCATAGCCGGTATTGTAGAGTAACATACGGTAGGTACAAGTACAGTCTTTGTGGCCTCTGCAAATACATTCCTCTGCTGCCACCTGCTGTTTCTATGTATAGACAGAAACAGCATAATATATCCGTATATACAGCCTCCTTGGCCTTAGAAAAGACAGAGTAGGGTATCAGCTGACCCTACCCCAATCCTAACCTTAACCATAGTGGGGAAAATGCAAAACTGACCCAAGATCAGTGTCTAGGGGAAACTTCACCCCAGAGCTGTAAAGACACTCCTCTGCTGCCCCCTCTGTCTTCATGTATCACTAGTTTGACTGTGACCATGCAGGCCAGACGGGCTCCCCCTTCTGTTGCAGTTCAGCTTGTGCTACTGTGTCTGATATGCTGCGTTCCAATAACATCTCCCTTCTCCTGAAGTGTACACTTGTTCACTAGTTCCCACAAATCCCCCACACCACCACCACACACATTAAATGATACTAATATCATTTTTCATACCCTTTTTACATGCATTTCGTAATTTGACCACTGAGGGGCACCATTGTAACATGAACGGTATGCGTAATTGTATGCCATGCGTAATGGTGCTAGAAGGGTCATGTTACAAATAAATCGTTATTTACCTGAATTTAATGACAATAAATCATTGTGTTGTCAACATGATACAATTGAGTCCTTTCCGACACAACAAAACAACCTCCCAACTCTTTTTGGCGAGGTCGCCATTTTTGACACTTGAGACACCCAGCGAGCACACTGATTGGTCGATTACACGCGGAGTCCTCGTACCTGGATCCCCATCCCGTGCTAAACGGCAGCATTTCCACAGCATGCGCTTGATTAGGCTACTCAGTGAGAAAGGACCCCTTCTTAGACCACTCTTCAAGAGCTGCGCTCTGGTAATGACAGACCCAGGCAAAACTCGTTGATTTCTAGCGAGGGAGGTGCTATTACGCACCAAACGAGTGCCCTATCCAATTATCTGGAAACCCGGCATGTGTTGTAATTGAATCCTTATTTCCAAACCGGTTGTTATGGATGGAGGTCGAGAGAGGGGTTAGTTAGTGCCTGTTGCTCTTTCCTGGTGCAGCATGTTGCACTGGGGGTCTCTCGCTTTATCAGTCCTCAGGGTGGGCAGTTTGAGGGATTGAGGACGCTGCGCCGCCAACAACAATAATTCACTCGTTTTTGGAGAGACGATACGACTAGCAGATATCTTGGCTCCACCAAGCAATACGTTCGCCTGGGTCGATAATTTAGGCTATTTTTAGGAGTTTGCCTTTATTACATGTGAAGTTCAATGCTGGAATGTAATTTTTAATACGGAGCGTTTTCTTGTGTTTGGAGCGTTTTTGTGTGTGAAGAACCTGCAGAGCAACTTTTGGAACAAATTACGCATACGAAGAGGATGGTGTTTTACATGTAGAGTGAAAGTTTCGCTCTGCGCTCTGTTGGGTCATTATTGTAATATATTTTTGTATTTTTTTCTGCTTTGCTAACTATATTCAAGAACAAAACAGGTTTAAAGTCCTGGACTGCAGGAGAAATGGCCAGCGAACTGAAACCACGGCTTTGTATCATGACAAAGAGTGAGAACGGGTATGGGTTTCACTTGCACGGTGAGAAGGGGAAGAACGGCCAGTACATTCGCAAAGTTGAGCTCGCGTCGTCAGCAGAAGCTTCGGGGCTGCGCCCGGGGGACCGTGTCATTGAGGTGAACGGGGGAAATGTGGAGAAAGATACGCACCATCAAGTGAGTATAGCACATCACGAACTGTCCAACTCAATTTTTTCTGTCAGTGGACTACATCGACATGTTTAATATGCGCCAGCAGCATACCACTGCTGACTTGCTTCTGAAGCCAAGCAGTGTTGGTCCTGGTCAGTCCCTGGATGGGAGACCAGATGCTGTGGTGTTGGAGGGTCAGTAGAAGGCACCCTTTCCTCTGGTCTAAAAAAAAATGCCCCAGGGCAGTCATTGGGGACATTGCCCAGTGTAGGGTGCTGTCTTTTGGATGGGACATTAAACGGGTGTCCTAACTCTCTGTGGTCACTAAAGATCCCATGACACTTATTGTAAGAGTAGAGGTGTTAATCCTAGTGTCCTGGCTAAATTCCCATACCATCACGGTCACCAAATCATCCCCAGCTTTCAATTGGCTCATTCATCCCCCCTCCTCTCCCCTGTAACTATTCCCCAGGTCGTTGCTGTAAATGAGAATGTGTTCTCAGTCAACTTACCTGGTAAAATAAGGGGTAAATAAGTATGTTATGAGCCTAGTGTTTCAGTAATGATATTGTCATGGAAGTGACAGACAGACAGAGGAGGACACGGAGAGGTCAGCCACTGTATCATCCATTGGCGTTCAAAACGTTGAAGGAGCACTTGACATTTGATTTGATACTTGTATTTATTCCCTGCACACTTAATATGGTTTTATAAGCTTATTATACCTGTATAAAATAATCATAGTATACAACAATGGACAATACCAAAATATACCTTTATTTTATCTCCCCTAAAACACTCAGCATTAAACCATGGAGTGGCATAATATAAATCATGCCAAAACCCCTAACAACTTTTCCAGGTTAAAATATCCACTTTTTTACGACTAGGCACTGTAAGACACAGTGCATGGTTACATGGCACTCTAACCAAGTTGTTTAGTCTAGAATGTTCTGTGGTCTGTGAGAATAAGCAGACAGTCTAGACAGCCTTTCAGAAGTTGCTGGAAGACATCACACATCTCCCTATCATCAGCTGCTGAGACTGCCTGGTCACACACACACACTCACACTGCCGTGTTGATAGTGATCTGAGTTTTTAGTGAATGGCTGTGTTGTATCTCCGATGGGCAATGGCAGCCTGAAGATGAGGCAAGCACACCTCAAGCAGACATAGCGTGCATGAGATTGAAGTGGAGCCAATCTATTCCAGTGAGGTAGGATGTCTGAAATGGCTGTCATCATGTTAGTTTCATGTCAGCGTGTGTCACCTCTGACATTGTGACCCAGGATGAGACATATAATAAGCCCTGCGCTGTAAATATGTAACACGTTGGTTCGGTGAGCCACACTCGCATGATGAGGAACCTAGCCTGAGACCTTGTCTGAGACCTTTTATAAGACCTAATACTTATAGACTTTAGCTCAGTGGGCTAACACAGTCTTGTGGCGCCCATGCAGGAGACCTGGGATCAAAACCCGGTTAGTCACGTGTACTCACATGGGTATGCACTCAATCTGGACCTCATAACCAACTGTTCTATAAATCACCAGAGTTCCAGACGTCCTCGTTGTGTTTACATCCCAAACCCTTCCTCCCTAGTCCCTCACCCCATGCCACTCAGCAGTAAGTCATCACTGGCGGAGACAGACGTCTACTGGGACGTCTGGGACAAGGGAGACCCACTTTAGACACTTCAACAAAGAGGCTGGCATGATGTAGGGTCCAGATGCTGTAGAGAGTGTTGGTGTTTCTGTCTCCAATCAACCCCTATTCCCTGTAGTTCACTACTTCATTATCATGTCAATTATCATGTTATTACTCTCATTCTCTTTCTCTCCCTATCTTACGCTTTCATCCTCTCCTCTGTTCCATTCAAAGGGCTTTATTGGCATGGGAAACATATGTTTATATTGCCAAAGCAAGTCAACTAGATAATTAACAACAGAGTAATATATACAATAAAAACATGAACAGTAACACTCACAAGTTTCAAAGGAATATACACATTTCAAATATCATATTATGGCTATGTACAGTGTTATAATGATGTGCGATAATGATCTCCCTCTCCCAACAGGTGGTGCAGAGAATCAAGGCGGTGGAGCATGAGACCAGGCTGCTGGTGGTAGACCGGGAAACGGACGAGTACCTCCGCAGCCTGCGCCTCGTCTGCACCGAGGAGATGGCTGTCCGTCTGGGGGGACTCACCTCTGTGTCCCCCGCCTCACCCCCAGCCTCACCGCCCCCCTCCTCGCCCCCGGCCTCCTCGCCCGCGGCCAAGAGAGAGAACGGCTCTGTGTCCAAGCTGCCCGCCACCCTGACCAGAGAGGTACCCAAGCCCACGCGAAGGTCTCCGTCACGGGCCGCCAAGAAGGTGTGTACCCCCTCGGGTTGAGACTCAATGGATGTTTACTCTGTAGGGGTGTTGTGGTGGTGGGTTAGTGCTGGGCTGGAACGAAAGCTTCCACACGCACAAACACACACCAGAGACCACCAGCTGACATAGATAAATGCTTTTTACACTGGAGTAGGGCTGTGTTCTTGACTTAGTGCAGGCTGGAACAAAATCCTGCACTCATATCTGCACATCAGATATGGACTGAAGGCTGCTGGATCAGGGGATGGTATTTCGGGGATTATGGCTAAAGTTAGGGGATGTTCCAGAGAACATACAGTACTTACTTAGACCTTTGAATTCCTTATGGAATTACTCGCTTCCAATCTCTTCCAAACTCTTCTGTCCTGCACCATTCCTTCAAGGTGTTGCTACGTCAACCCCACTTTCTTCATGTCTTGTTCTGTGTCACCCCTCCAGGTGTTCTTGGGTCTTCCTCTCTTGCTTTCACCCTGTGGTTTCCAGGTAAGATCGAGTTCAACGTTAGCTCAAGGGTAGCTAAACCCAAACTGCTGTCTGCTATCTACACAGTACCATGCTGTCACAGTGTGCTGGTATTTGAATGTGGGTCAGCATTCTCTCGCTGTAGCAGCCAGAGAAGCCGATGTATAACATCTGATTGCCTTTAGTCACAGATCTAGGGTCAGTTTATCTTCCTCAAATCATAACCTCCGCTATCGGGGGGAGACATACAAATTGACCTTAGATCTGTGTCTAAGGGTGACTCCATCCTATGCCCGCTGAGATCTGATTACCTGGGTCTTGTTTTTCGAGCTGGCTGACTGAGCTCCAACCTGATCTGATGGCCTAGATTAGATTAGACCTGTCCTCTATTTGAGGGGAGCCCTGTCCAAGCCCTGTCAACACACAGTAGTAACTGTGTGTGTGTGTGTGTGTGTGTGTGTGTGTGTGTGTGTGTGTGTGTGTGTGTGTGTGTGTGTGTGTGTGTGTGTGTGTGTGTGTGTGTGTGTGTGTGTGTGTGTGTGTGTGTGTGTGTGTGTGCGTGCGTGCGCGTGCGTGTGTGTCAGATGGCAGGATTGGTTCCAGACTTCTTGTAGTTGTAGTGGTCAGAAAGGCACTCAAAGGTCAAGGGTCATTACATCACAGTGGTTAGGATTCTGACCTAATGGCCAATGCAGCAATTCTCCCTGTGCTTGCCAAGTACCTAAGTGACATCCTGTGGCTGTAGAAACTACTATCCACACAGTATTACAGTAGACCTCAGAGTAAAGTGCTGAGCTAGGATCAGTTTAGCGTTTTAGATCATAATAAATGAATAATAATAAATAAGATGGATGGACAGGGGGACCTGATCCTAGATCAGCACTCCTACTCTGTAAGGCTTTATGAATAGGGACCCTTGGGTGAACATGTTCTGGTGAATGGTTGTATGTGCAGATGTCTGAAATCTAGTTCAAGTATTGCATGTTGATTTGGAAAACATTTCCGTTGGGTCCCTGTCTTCCTGACAATCTACTCTGCTTTTGTTTTCATCTGCAAGTTGAGGCTTCTCTGCTTCTGTTTCATGCATTCAACAGAACATGTGTTTTCACTTACGCTCATCTTGCCAATTGGTGCACGATGCAGAACTCTTATTTCTACATAAGCACTGACAAGGCCAATCAGTGTGTGTGTGGGGGTGTGTGTGTGTGTATGTGTGTGTGTGTGTGCGCGTGCGTGTGGTGTGTGTGTGTGTGTGTGTTTAGCCTTTGCTCAGCTGCGATCGCTTTGTGAGCCGTGGAGAGAAATCCCAGCAGCCTGAGGGGCCAGAAGGCCTAACTAAGCTCAGGAAATGTATCTCTCTCTCCCCCCCCACCCCTCCCTCGCTCTCTCAATCTCTCTCTGACCAAGCTTGCCTGAAGAGAACATAAAATACACAGAGACGCCAGAAACAAATCCTTTCCAAGTGGAGAGAAGGAACGGAGAGGAGAGGAAAGGAGAGGAAAGGACCGAGTTTGGGAAACCCTGCACAACAGCCAGTCAGTGGGCCAGTGTAGGGTAGTGTGGATGTCTGGAGGACACACACACACACTCTCATGTACGCACGGCACGCACACACACACTCATGTATGCACGGCACACACACTCTCACGTAGGACTAGGGTCCTGCAGCTGGACATGCCTATGGTAATGTGTAACAAGCTGTGGGTGGACGAGGAGGGGATATTTCCTGTTTCATCACAAAGGGATCAAAGTGTGTTTGTGTGTGATGTGTGCATGCATGCGTGTGTGTCCACTCTAATCCACAGAGCTAAAATAATATATGTATTTGTTGATATAGTATAGCTGGTGGCCAGGACTCATTCTACAATAATAAGGGGACAGTATCTGGTCTGCAGTCTTTAGCTGACCCCAATGCCTGTACCCTGTCAGTGTCCCAACTGAGAGGCCATGTTTTAGAAGAGATGTTTTTCAGTCTAGATATGCAATATAAAACATGGACCATGCATCTGTAACTTCCATTGCAGACTCCAGAGGCTGACGTAGAGAGTGTGGGGGTGGGGGGGATACGACTGGAACGTCCATCCTAGCTGTCAGTATCAGCCGTCTGTCTCACACCCTGTCTCCCACACACGTCTGTTTTCCCGCCTTAGGCCTCCGCTGTGGTCCATAAAACAGACGTAGAAACGTCTGACCAGCTGGATGGATGGGGAACAGGGAGGGAGGGGCTCTGTAGCAGGGCAGCTGCTCAGTCTTTCACAGGATGGCTACTTAACCACAATCGATCAGTTTTAGATGTGACTGTTTAGTCTACTCAGTTATCTAGAACACTAACGAACCCCTCTTTTCTTCTCCTCTTTACTGTGTATGCAGTGAGCCCAGTTTGCTACAGGACGTGTTGTCAGGGCAGCCAGACTCCTAGGGTTACCTTGAATTCCAGGACTTCCTGGGGGGAGGAGCTGAGGGATTAGGCTCCAGTCTGTTCTGGGGCTGGGAAGTAGTGCAGGCAGCACCTCTACAGAGCTCCACAGACCCCCTGTCACCAACCATAATCACTAACACATTCACCTAATGTGTGTGTCTATGTTCATGTGTGCACGCGTGTGTGTGTGTCTGCATATGTGCATGTGTGCATTATTGCCTGTGTAAGTGGATGTATGCATGCTTGTCTGTATGTCCACGTGCCACCTTTTGCATCGGTGCATCTGTGTGTGTAGAAGTTATACGATTCTTACTGGGGTTTTCTGGGTTTTATCTTCCTTCATCTTCTGGTTTCCTTTTCCCTGCATTCCTCTACTGTTTACACTCCTGTAGATTTGAGAGACAGCTAAGAGAGTCCAGAAGAAGAGATTGACTCAGAACCAACTGATTTCAGGCTGTACTGACTGTGTGACTGTACTGTAGCTGTACTGACTGTGTGACTGAAGCTGTACTGACTGAGTGACAGTAGCTCTACTGACTGAGTGACTGTAGCTCTACTGACTGAGTGACTGTAGCTCTACTGACTGAGTGACTGTAGCTCTACTGACTGAGTGACTGTAGCTCTACTGACTGAGTGACTGTAGCTGTACTGACTGAGTGACTGTAGCTGCACTGACTGTGTGACTGTACTGTAGCTGTGCTGACTGTGTGACTGAAGCTGTACTGACTGAGTGATTGTAGCTGTACTGACTGTGTGACTGTAGCTGTACTGACTGAGTGACTGTAGCTGTACTGACTGAGTGACTGTAGCTGTACTGACTGAGTGACTGTATCTGTACTGACTGAGTGACTGTATCTGTACTGACTGAGTGACTGTATCTGTACTGACTGAGTGACTGTATCTGTACTGACTGAGTGACTGTATCTGTACTGACTGAGTGACTGTAGCTGTACTGACTGTGGGACTGTAGCTGTACTAAATGTGTGACTGTAGCTGCACTGACTGTGTGACTGTATTGACTGTGTGACTGTAGCTGTACTGACTGTGTGAATGTAGCTGTACTGACTGAGTGACTGTAGCTGTACTGACTGTGGGACTGTAGCTGTACTGACTGTGTGACTGTAGCTGTACTGACTGTGTGACTGTATTGACTGTGTGACTGTAGCTGTACTGACTGTGTGACGGTAGCTGTACTGACTAAGTGACTGTAGCTGTCCTGACTGTGTGGTTGTAGCTGTACTGACTGTGTGACTGTAGTTGTACTGACTGTGTGACTGTAGCTCTACTGACTGTGGGACTGTAGCTGTACTGACTGAGTGAATGTAGCTGTACTGACTGAGTGAATGTAGCTGTACTGACTGAGTGACTGTAGCTGTACTGACTGAGTGACTGTAGCTGTACTGACTGTGTGACTGTAGCTGTACTGACTGTGTGACTGTAGCTGAACTGACTGTGTGACTGTAGCTGTACTGACTGAGTGACTGTAGCTGTACTGACTGAGTGAATGTAGCTGTACTGACTGACTGTAGCTGTACTGACTGTGTGACTGTAGCTGTACTGACTGAGTGACTGTAGCTGTACTGACTGAGTGACTGTAGCTGTACTGACTGAGTGACTGTAGCTGTACTGACTGAGTGACTGTAGCTGTACTGACTGAGTGACTGTAGCTGTACTGACTGAGTGAATGTAGCTGTACTGACTGACTGTAGCTGTACTGACTGTAGCTGTACTGACTGAGTGAATGTAGCTGTACTGACTGAGTGACTGTAGCTGTACTGACTGACTGACTGTAGCTGTACTGACTGTGTGACTAGCTGTACTGACTGAGTGAATGTAGCTGTACTGACTGTGTGACTGTAGCTGTACTGACTGAGTGAATGTAGCTGTACTGACTGTGTGACTGTAGCTGTACTGACTGAGTGACTGTAGCTGTACTGACTGACTGACTGTAGCTGTACTGACTGTGTGACTGTAGCTGTACTGACTGAGTGAATGTAGCTGTACTGACTGTGTGACTGTAGCTGTACTGACTGTGACTGTAGCTGTACTGACTGTGGGACTGTAGCTGTACTGACTGAGTGAATGTAGCTGTACTGACTGTGTGACTGTAGCTGTACTGACTAGCACCGGGATTGCAACCCCCTTATGCACAATGTACACACATTAATACAAAAATGATTTACCCTGTACAGTGTATGGTTGACTTGATATTGTATGAAGAGAAGGTGAAACTGGGCAGAAAGAGAGCGCTAGATAGGAGAGAGATTGAGAGAGACAGACAGAGAGAGCGATAGAGAGAGAGATAGAGAGTGGTGAGAAAGAGAGAGATAGAGATTGAGAGGCAGAGAGAGAGAGAGAGCTAGAGAGGAGAGAGATTGAGAGAGAGACAGAGAGAGAGAGAGAGAGAGTGGTGAGAAAGAGAGAGATAGAAAGAGAGAGCTAGAGAGGAGAGTGATAGAGAGAGAAGAGAGAGACAGACATATGGTTGTAATGTTATGTACATATGTAAATAGTGGTGGATATAAAACTCAAAACAGGAAGGAGAACGTTTTCTCATTTTCACCCATAAGCACAGCATTACCTATACAGTAATGTGAGTCGTGTCCAGCTTTCTAAAAAGTCTTATTTAACCACTCTAATAGAATCCTAATAGAATCCTACTGAGGACAATGACTGGAGCTGCAGAGGGAGTGTGACTGTTATATAACACATATTATAAACTGGGAGGTTCGAGCCCTGAATGCTGATTGGCTGACAGCCGTGGAACATCAGACCGTGTACCCCTGGTATAACAAAACATTTGTTTTTACTACTCAAATTACGTTGGTAACCAGTTTATAAAAGCAATAAGGCACCTCGGGGGTTTGTGGTATATTATGACCATTATACCATGTCTAAGGGCTGTGCTTATGCCCTTAGCTGTGGTATATTAGGACCATTATACCATGTCTAAGGGCTGTGCTTATGCCCTTAGCTGTGGTATATTAGGACCATTATACCATGTCTAAGGGCTGTGCTTATGCCCTTAGCTGTGGTATATTAGGACCATTATACCATGTCTAAGGGCTGTGCTTATGCCTTTAGCTGTGGTATATTAGGACCATTATACCATGTCTAAGGTCTGTATCCAGGCACTCCGGATTGTGTTGTGCGTAAGAACATCCCTTAGCCGTGGTATATTGGCCATATATCACACCTCCTCTGGCCTTATTGCTTAATTAACAGGGGGCGTGGGTATATCTGAAGGCTGTTCTCCACACAAACACACGCACTCACACACGCACACAAAGAGAGAGAAAGAGAGACACACACGTACGCACACACACACTGACAGGGGTCTAGATATTACAGTATTACAGCTCTGTCTAACCCAGCCAAGACTATTTCCACCGGGTGTATATATATATATATATATAGACTGATGTAAAGAGACTCACTCCAGGACCTAACAGCAGCTAACAGCTTCCTGAGACATAATCAAAGAAACAGAGCACCCCCCCCCCCCCCCCCCCGATAGAGGAGATGAGAGAAGAGAGGAGACGAGATTGTGTCATTATCGAATGAAAGAGTTTCGTCCTTTGTTTGCCTCTCTCTCTCTCTCTCTCTCTCAATTTCAATTACATTTCAATATAAGGGCTTTATTGGCATGGGAATCATATGTTTAGATTTGCCAAAGCAAATGGGGGCTCCTGACTGGCACAACGGTCTAAGTCACTGCATCTCAGTGCAAGAGGTGTCACTACAGTCCCTGGTTCAAATCCAGGCTGTATCACATCCAGCTGTAATTGGGAATCCCATAGGGTGGCAAATCTGTTCTTAACTTACTTTTCTTTCTTTTTTTAAAGCAAGTGGAATAGATAATAAACAAAAGTCAAATAAACAGTAAAAAAATCTATTCACACACTTGCCAATCAGACCTTACCATTGGATGAATGAGTGGGTTTTAACTTGCCGGTGAAATGGCGAAGGAAATGAAAACGGAACCATGTGGTCATGAGGATGTATCCCTTACCTCTCCACACAGCTTAGTCAGCAGCTATCACCTTAACACTTACTCAGTCACACAAACACACCCCCCCTCTCACCTTCTCCAGAAGAGGCGGGGCTTAGTCTTGTATTGTCACCAGCACCCGTGATAAAGGGTCAGGTGTCACTTTCTCACAGCATCACACAGAGAAACCTCAGCCACACACACACACACACACACACACACACACACACACACACACACACACACACAGAGCAACCTCAGCCACACACACACACACACACAGAGCAACCTCAGCCACACACACAGAGCAACCTCAGCCAGACCTACACACACACACACACACACACACACACACACACAGAGCAACCTCAGCCAGACCTACACATACACACACACACACACACACACACACACACACACACACACACACACAGAGCAACCTCAGCCAGACCTACACACACACACACACACAGCCAAACCACTACAGAGACTACTCTTCTCATGCGTCTGTGGTGCCGGGGGTTGATAATAGGTGTGTGACCTCATTAGGACTGTGTTTGTGTGCGTGCTCATTAAATTATATCACCTTACTGTGTTGGCATCAAGCAAAACTATTATGTCACTTGGTTGTGTGGGGTTTGGCACCACTCATTATGACGTCAGTAGAGTGTGTAGGTGTTGGGGGGGAAACAGGTCAAAAACACCTTGTTGACCTCTATGTCTGTGTAGCACACACACACACACACACACACACACACACACAGAGAGACACAGCGACACACACACTAGTGATATGCAGGTTGACTCATAACCTGCAGGCCCCGATGTTATATCAGCGGGGCGGACGGGTTTCGGGTCATTAAATATTGTTATGTGTGATGATTCTGAGACACAATACAAATTCGATAGTCACAAGACGGACTTCAAATAGGCCTGTGACATGTCAAGAGAACTGTAGCCTAGTGTATAGATGGGTTAACTGGAAACTGAAATCTGGACGCTGATTAAGAATTAAGCATTTCTTGCAGTAAAATTATACACCAAATGTAGGCACAATTTGGACTTGGGAACAGGAGTGGAGAAATATGATTTCTTTCTTTCAGCCTCTTGAGAGAATGCGAATGCGCAGTTAGATACCGTCTGTAGAGGTGCAATCTATATCAGCATCATAAAATCTGATAGTATTTCGGCCACATAAAATATGCATCCAATCAGAACTGAAATCTGATCAGAAACACATTGGGTTGCTTTCACAGCTTTCTACTTCCTTACAACCGTCAAACTGATGGCATTTGGACATCTTTTCACAGAAAATCTTTCCCGTTTTTTTTTTGTGTCATTGCATTTTCTCCCCAGTCCCTAAAGGTCTTTGCTCCGCGAATGAAGATGGCAGAGAGAACTTTACCGACGTCAACTAGATTGAAGCATTCATTCTATCAATCTATTACATTATTCTGTTGAGCAAGTGTTTATTTAGTCTTCTGGGGCAACATATAATGACGAGAGAAGCTACGTGTATCTAATTATAGACAAAATGTAGAAAATTATAAGCAGAAACATATCTAAATTATTTAAAAAAAAAACAGTTCTGTCCCCCCTATCAAAAAGTATTGGACTGTAGCATATAGCACACCCCCTATCAAACAGTATTGGACTGTAGCATATAGCACACCCCCTATCAAAAAGTATTGGACTGTAGCATATAGCACACCCCTTAAAGAGTATTGGACTGTAGCATATAGCACACCCCCTATCAAACAGTATTGGACTGTAGCATATAGCACACCCCCTATCAAAAAGTATTGGACTGTAGCATATAGCACACCCCCTATCAAAAAGTATTGGACTGTAGCATATAGCACACCCCCTATCAAAAAGTATTGGACTGTAGCATATAGCACACCCCCTATCAAAAAGTATTGGTGTCACGTCCTGACCAGTAAAGAGGGTTATTTGTTATTGTAGTAGTTTGTAGTTTGTATTTCTATGTTTGTTCTAGTGTGTCTATTTCTATGTTGAAGTTTCTTGGGTTGACCTTCAATTGGAGGCAGCTGTTCTTCGTTGCCTCTAATTGAAGGTCCTATTTAGTAGGGGTGTTTTTCCATGGGTTTTGTGGGTAGTTGTCTCCGTGTATTGTCAGTGAACCTTACAAGACTGTTTTTCGTCGTTTGTTTAGTATAAGTGTTTTTGTTTTGTTTTTCTTCAATAAAAGAAGATGAGCATACATATACCCGCTGCGTTTTGGTCCACTCACTACGACGAGTATGACAATTGGACTGTAGCATATAGCACACCCCCTATCAAAAAGTATTGGACTGTAGCATATAGCACATTTTCTATGTTTGTAGTCGGGTGCTGGCCTCAGACTTTCACATATAGTTGGCCGGTTGAGGATGGGTTATTAGCAATTGCAGGCGGGTGCGGGTGAACAAACAGCTGATCCACGCACCGCTAACACGCGCACACAGTAATGTTCAGAAGCAGCTCTTAACGTCTTCAAAGCAAATACAATTTTTTTGTCACTTGAAATGCTTACTTATGAGCCCTTAACCAACAATGCAGAGTAAAAATGTATTTAAGAAAAACAAGTTGCTAAATAAACTAAAGGTAAATAGTAACACAATGAAATAACGAGGCAATATACAGGGGGTATCGATACCGAGTCAATGTGCTTGGGTACAGGTTAGTCCAGGTAATTGAGGTAATATCTAGGTAGGGGTAAAGTGACTATGCATACATACAACCTCTTCACCCACACATGCACACACATACACCCTTTCCCACCCTCTCTTAATACTAAGACTATATATATATATATATATATATATATATATATATATATATATATATATATATATATATCACACACAGTTGAAGTCAGAAGTTTACATAGACCTTAGCCAAATACATTAACTCAGTTTTCACAATTCCTGACATTTAATCCTAGTAAAAATTCCCTGTCTTAGATCAGTTAGGATCACCACTTTACTTTAAAACCTGTTTGGGATAGGGGGCAGTATTGAGAATTTTGGAAAAAATATGTGCCCATTTTTAACTGCCTCCTACACCAACTCAGAAGCTAGAATATGCATATTATTGTTCAGGTTTGGATAGAAAACACTCTGAATTTTCTAAAACTGTTTGAATGGTGTCTGTGAGTATAACAGAACTCCTATGGCAGGCAAAAGCCTGACAAGGTTTCATGCAGGAAGTACCCTGTCTGACAAGGAGTCGTGCGTCTTGCATCTGTTTATTGAAAAGTAAGGATCTTAGCTGTAACGTGACAATTCCCAGGGCTCCGATAGGCTCTCAGAACCCGGGAAATACCTGAAGGTTGACGAGGCAGCCTCAGGCTGAAACACATTATCGCCTTTGGTAAGTGGCGGATCAGAGGACCTTTGAATGAGGCGCGTGCACGATTCGCTCCTGAGGAGAAATTTAATTCGGCTGTTTAGGCTCAATGCATATTCCCGGTCGGAATATTATCGCTTTTCTACGAGATAAATGGCATAAAAATTGGTTTTAAACAGCGGTTGACATGCTTCGAAGTACGGTAATGGAATATTTAGAATTTTTTTGTCACGCCAATGCGCCATGCGCGAGACCGTGATGTAGCATTCTGATAGTGTCTAGAACTCACGAACAAAACGTCGCTGTTTGGATATAACGATGGATTATTTGGGACCAAACCAACATTTGTTATTGAAGTAGAAGTCCTGGCAGTGTATTCTGACGAAGAACAAGCAAGGTAAGAACATTTTTCTTATAGGAAATGTGATTTTGGTGGAGGCTGACCTGGGTGGGTGTCTAAATAGCTAGCCCTGTGATGCCGGGCTATGTACTTAGATTATTGCAAAATGTGCTTCATCCGAAAAGCTATTTTAAAATCGGACATATCGAGTGCATAGAGGAGTAATGTATCTATAATTCTTAAAATAATTGTTATGCTTTTTGTGAACGTTTATCGTGAGTAATTTAGCAAACTGTTAGTAAATTCCCCGGAAGTTTGCGGGGGTTATGCTTTTTCTGAACGTCACATGCTAATGTAAAAAGCTGTTTTTTTATATAAATATGAACTTGATTGAACAGACATGCATGTATTGTATAACACAATGTCCTAGGTGTGTCATCTGATGAAGATCATAAAAGGTTAGTGCTGCATTTAGCTGTGGTTTGGGTTTATGTGACATGATATGCTAGCTTGAAAAATGGGTGTCTGATTATTTCTGGCTGGGCACTCTGCTGACATAATCTAATGTTTTGCTTTCGTTGTAAAGCCTTTTTGAAATCGGACAGTGGGGTTAGATTAACGAGATTCTTGTCTTTAAATAGCTGTAAAATAGTCATATGTTTGAGAAATTGAAGTAATAGTATTTCTAACGATTCAAAAATCGCGCCACTGGATTTCAGTGGCTGTTACGTAGGTGGGACGAGTTCTGACCCACTGGGAATGTGAAATGTCATAATAGTAGAGAGAAGGATGTATTTCAGCTTTTATTCTTTCATCACATTCCCAGTGGGTCAGAAGTTTACATACACTCAATTAGTATTCGGTAGCATTGCCATGAAATTGTTTAACTTGGGTCAAACGTTTCGGGTAGCCTTCCACAAGCTTCCCACAATAAGTTGGGTGAATTTTGGCCCATTACTCCTGACAGAGCTGGTGTAACTGAGTCAGGTTTGTAGGCCTCCTTGCTCGCACGCGCTTTTTCAGTTCTGCCCACATATTTTCTATGGGATTGAGGTCAGGGCTTTGTGATGGCCACTCCAATACCTTGACTTTGTTGTCTTTAAGCCATTTTGCCACAACTTTGGAAGTACGCTTGGGGTCATTGTCCATTTGGAAGACCCATCTGCGACCAAGCTTTAACTTCCTGACTGATGTCGCTTCAATATATCCACATACTTTTCCTTCCTCATGATGCCATTTTGTGAAGTGCACCAGACCCTCCTGCAGCAAAGCAATCCCACAACATGATGCTGTTGTGCTCAACGTGCTTCACGGTTGAGATGGTGTTCTTTGGCTTGCAAGTCTCCCCCTTTTTCCTCCAAACATAACGATGGTCATTATGGCCAAACAGTTATATTTTTGTTTCATCAGACCAGAGGACATTTCTCCAAAAAGTACGATATTTTTCCCTATGTGCAGTTGCAAACCGTAGTCTGGCTTTTTTATGATGGTTTTGGAGCAGTGGCTTCTTCCTTGCTGAGCGGCCTTTCAGGTTATGTCAATATTAGACTCATTTTACTGTGGATATAGATACTTTTGTACCTGTTTCCTCCAGCATCTTCACAAGGTCCTTTGCTGTTGTTCTGGGATTGATTTGCACTTTTCCCACCAAAGTACGTTCATCTCTAGGAGACAGAACGCGTCTCCTTCCTAAGCGGTATGATGGCTGCGTGGTCCCATGGTGTTTATACTTGCGTACTATTGTTTGTACAGACGAACGTGGTACCTTCAGGCGTTTGGAAATTGCTCCCAAGGATGAACCAGACTTGTGGAGGTCTACAATTTTTTTTCTGAGGTCTTGGCTGATTTCTTTTGATTTTCCCATGATGTCAAGCAAAGAGGCACTAGTTTGAAGGTAGGCCTTGAAATACATCCACAGGTACACCTCCAATTGGCTCAAATGATGTCAATTAGCCTATCAGAAGCTTCTAAAGCCATGACATCATTATCTGAAGTTTTACAAGCTGTTTAAAGGCACAGTCAACTTAGTCTATGTAAACTTCTGACCCACTAAAATTGTGATTAAGTGAAATAATCTGTCTGTAAACAATTGTTGGAAAAATGACTTGTGTCATGCACAAAGTAGATGTCCTAACCGACTTGCCAAAACAATAGTTTGTTAACAAGAAGTTTGTGGAGTGGTTGAAAAACGAGTTTTAATGACTCCAACCTAAGTGTATGTAAACTTCCGACTTCAACTGTATATATACTTAATACTTAACCCATGGTGGAACCTGGGAAAGAAGACATGGGGGAACCTGGTGACGAAGACATGGTGGAACCTAGTGAGGAAGACATGGTGGAACCTAGTGAGGAAGGCATGGTGGAACCTAGTGAGGAAGGCATGGTGGAACCTAGTGAGGAAGGCATGGTGGAACCTAGTGAGGAAGACATGGTGGAACCTAGTGAGGAAGGCATGGTGGAACCTAGTGAGGAAGGCATGGTGGAACCTAGTGAGGAAGGCATGGTGGAACCTAGTGAGGAAGACATGGTGGAACCTAGTGAGGAAGGCATGGTGGAACCTAGTGAGGAAGGCATGGTGGAACCTAGTGAGGAAGACATAGTGAAACCTAGTGAAGTGGACACACTGACAAACTGCCCTGCCTTCAAAGTCCCTATATCTGCTGCTCTTAGTCCAGTGATGATTATGAGGCCAGCCAGGGACATGTTGCTATTGATGTGGCGTTGACGTGGCTATTCTTCCCACAGTGGTTGAGGCCAGGGATTTACTGTTTGAACTGTGAGTTGAGTTTATATTTCTCCTTCTGCTGGTTTTGATTCCATATTGACCCAGAAACCCCTAGCCACAGCTGGGCATAGCGTTCTCTGTCAGAACACACACTGTGAGGGATTTGTTCTTGTTCTGTCAGACTATGTAATGGTGATTTTCTCTCTGAACTGTGAGTTGTTGTGAAAATTGGGCATCTTTTTGTGCAACCCCTAATGCCTTTTGGAGACTCTCCCTCCCTCTCTGTTCCCCCTCCTCTCTCCCCTGTCAGACTCTGTACTGGTGTCTAAGTCTTGATGTAGTTGACAGAACAGAGTAAGTTGTTTACTGTCAAATCCTCTGAGCTTTTGGTAAATCCACTTGTTTCTGTGGGATTGAGGTCGTTGCTTATGTCTCCAGGGATTTCATTCCCCCACTGGGCACAGACGTCAGTTCAACGTCTATGTCTCCAGTGATTTCATTCCCCCACTGGGCACAGACGTCAGTTCAACGTCTATGTCTCCAGTGATTTCATTCCCCCACTGGGCACAGACGTCAGTTCAACGTCTATGTCTCCAGTGATTTCATTCCCCCACTGGGCACAGACGTCAGTTCAACGTCTATGTCTCCAGGGATTTCATTCCCCCACTGGGCACAGACGTCAGTTCAACGTCTATGTCTCCAGGGATTTCATTCCCCCACTGGGCACAGACGTCAGTTCAACGTCTATGTCTCCAGGGATTTCATTCCCCCACTGGGCACAGACGTCAGTTCAACGTCTATGTCTCCAGGGATTTCATTCCCCCACTGGGCACAGACGTCAGTTCAACGTCTATGTCTCCAGGGATTTCATTCCCCCACTGGGCACAGACGTCAGTTCAACGTCTATGTCTCCAGTGATTTCATTCCCCCACTGGGCACAGACGTCAGTTCAACGTCTATGTCTCCAGTGATTTCATTCCCCCCCTGGGCACAGACGTCAGTTCAACGTCTATGTCTCCAGTGATTTCATTCCCCCACTGGGCACAGACGTCAGTTCAACGTCTATGTCTCCAGTGATTTCATTCCCCCACTGGGCACAGACGTCAGTTCAACGTCTAGTTTTTACTTCCATTTGGTTGAGTAGTCAACTAACGTGAATTCAACGTGAAAGCAACAAAAAAATTCACCATGTCATTGGATTTAGGTTAAAAGTTGGGTGAAGAAAATACAACATTCACTTATGTTGATGACTTTTTGCAAATCCAATCAGTTGATTCAACTTCATCACATTGAGAATTTTTTATTGTTGAAATTATGTGATTCAAGCAGTCTTTGCCAAGTGGACAGTTACCATATATCTCCTACTTCCATTTTCCCAGTGTCTGTAAAGTAACATTAGCTTAGTGCAACCACCTGTGTGTGTTTGTGTGCTGTACTCGTGCCCTGTGTGAGTTGTATACTGGTACGTTCATATGTAATAGGTTGAATAGGTGCTAGTATCTCTCCAGGTGTCGCCATCCACTGTGTCAGAACACACTAACACACTCTCCAGTCTGAAGCGTGTCTGGACCAGGCCAGGGTTAGACTAGTGATTGACCTACTCCCTCATAAGCTTGGAGGTTCTTCTTGCAGCGTAGAGACACATATACACACACACACACACAACCCTCCTCCTGCATTACAACATCATGTTGAGGCTTTATGAAGGAAGGCCTAACTGGAAACATCTGCTCTTCTCTACCTCTCACATCTGTATATATAAACAACCCGGGGGGGTGGTCCTAATGTGTGTGTGTGTGTGTGTGTGTGTGTGCGTGCGTGCGTGTGTGTGTGTGTGTATCAGGTGATGGTGAGGTCAAACAGACACTGATCTGAATCTAAACACTAACAGAGAGCCTAAACACCACAGAGAATAAACAACTACTAGCTACAAACTGCAGCTAGCTGTCAGTCCTTACTAGGGATGGGCACGGCTATTCCAATATCCGAACGGACTTCAGTATTCAATTACCTGGGAGAGTATAAAAAATATATATTAAAAAGATAGGCCTATTTTAATGAAAAGGCTTTGTCTAAAATGTAATTCAATTATCTGGGACATTGCTACATACAAGGACAGACATTTTAATAAAACAACGGTTATATGACAGTTTTTCACGCGTGTAGCCTGTTATTGTCGTCAATCAAAGCAGCACCACAGTGAGGCTCCAAGTCAAGTGGGAGATTTCTAATAATGCTAAATGGAATTACAATTACAGAATGAAGTTGGCTAAATGAGATGTAGTAGGCTACAGTGATCAACCAACAGGTAAGCTGTTTAATATGAATGGAGTTGTTGTAGACAAGGACGCGGGGAGAGCAGCAGAAAACATCAATTAGCCTTGCTAGCTAGCTAACTGGCTTGTGTACTTAGCTAGTTTCTTTATATTGATTTGATGCAGTCAAGAAACACACGATCTCTCTCTTTATGTCAGACACAACAGCCCCTGCTCCTCTAGCACCCCTCTCCCATCTGTCTGCTGAAACAACAAGCACAGTGGACCGCCTCTCCTGAGTCACGCAAGCAAGTCCCCACTCATGTATTTCAACTATCCAGATTTACGAAGGAAAAATAAAAAAAATCTGGATATTATAAGAATAGTGAAATCATTTCCAAGTCCCATCCCTAGTTCTCACTGCATGATACCATATCAATGCATGGTACCATATCACTGCATGGTACCATATCACTGCATGGTACCATATCACTGCATGGTACCATATCACTGCATGGTACCATATCACTGCATGATACCTCAGTAGGAAATGATGGAGCTTAAGATGGGAATCTGATCCATATTCATGTGTCCTCCTCTGCAGGGCTGCTGGTGCAGCAGTGGAAGAGAATCTGTGTGGGAATAAATGGATGTAGAGAACATGGTGTGGGGTTAGGGTCAAGGTCAGAGGTTAGGGTTGAATAGCACAGATACAAGGCAGGCAGGCAGGGAGGGAGGGAGGGAATAATGATAGAGAGCTGGAGTAGAGTGAAAGAGTGTTGTGTTGAAGGAGAGAGAAAAAGACTGAAGCAGTAAGAGGAAGGAGGTGAGAGAAAGAGGGAGAACGAGAGAGAAAGAGAGAGGCTGTGAGAGAGGGAAGAGAGAGAGAGTTGTGTGTTAGAGGATGTGTTCTTGGGTGCTAGCCTTTAAGCAGATAGAGTATCCATGACTAATGGAGCCAGTGGACAACTGCTTTGTAAATAGTTGTAGAGTACAATGATGACACACACACTTCTGTCTTTTATCTGTTGAAGCTCAACAGGTTGTTCTGGATCATATGAACTTCATAAATCCCTTCTTTCACCTCTTTCTTTCTTTTCTCCTATTCCCACATTTCTCATCTCTCCATCTGCAAAGGGATTTTGTAAATGTTGTTTTTGTCTTGCCTCATTGTTTTGATGTAATTCTGTGGGTAGTTTTCTGCCAGTTTTTCTCTGTGTGAGAACTTGTGAAAAGTATCATCTGGCTCTTTGCTGTCTCACATTGTGTCTCAGTCTGTCTCACATCAGTTCTCAGTAATGGGATAAAGATGACTGGGGTCGGCTCCACTCGAGAGGGACACAGTACAGGAGTCTTCTGGAGTCTGGAGCCACTCAGCTGAGAAGAGAGCTGAAAGCACAAAGCAGCTGGGTTAAAACACTCTCCTGGGCCCATATTCACTAAGTGTCTCAGAGTATGAGTGCTGATCTGAAATCAGTTTTTTTTGCTTTTAGATCCTAATATATGTATTTACACGGAGAGGTGGGACCTGATCCTAGATCAGCACTCTGAGACTCTTTGTGAATACAGGCCATGGTCTGACCGCTGAGACTGATCTCATGTCTCACCTTTACCTAATCGCTCAGTGACTCTCTTCCACCCAAAAAGAAGGCTATAGATATATAGTCATGTCCCATATGGAATATTGTAATGTTTCCTCATCTGTACTGTGGTAATGGTGAGTCATGGAAAAGCAATGTGTCCTATTTTTTCTGAAACATGAACCCCAGTAACCCAGTGTTTATCAGTCCCAGTGCTATATACCTTCTCTCCCATCTCTTCTGTTCTTCCCTTCCTCCATCTCCACTCCAGTCTCCCCTCCACCCCCCCTTCCCCAGTCCCTGCTGAAAGCCAGCTGTGTTATGTCCAGATGTGGGCGTCTGGAGGGGCCAAGGGGGGAAGGCGGGCCTGGGGCTAGGGCTGAGGAATGCCTGGAGTTGGAGCTGTCATGTGGGGTATGGGGAGTCTGGTTGGGGGGAGGGGTTTAGGGGGAGTGTGTGTCTGTGTGTGTGTGCGTGTGTGTGTGTGTGTGTGTGTGTGTGTGTGTGTGTGTGAATACAAACGTGTCATCCCTCTTATCTCTCCAGGCATGACTGCATGTCCGGCACCGGGGTCATTCCCCCTGTTAACCCAACAGACACACACACAAACATACACTGTGTTGAAATGTTGAATGTTTAGGTTTTGTGTGGCCTTTGGCATACATCAGGGGAGATGGTTGCTCAATACCCCCTACCGCTCTATGCTCTGGGCTGCCCTGGTGAATCAGGAATGGATTCCACAGCACAGACACACACAGCTATGTGGTTTAGAGGTCTGTTTGCTAACCACACACAGGCTCTCTCTCTCTCACACACACACACACACACAATAGTGATGTAACAATAAAGCTCCAGAATACTGCGTAGGTTCTTCTAACCAGGAAAGGATCGATACACTGCTGCCCACTCATTACCTAACTGTGGGAACCGCAGAGAGATGGATGGATGGATGGATGGATGGATGGAGAGAGAGAGAGAGAGAGAGAGAGAGAGAGAGAGAGAGAGAGAGAGAGAGAGAGAGAGAGAGAGAGAGAGAGAGAGAGAGAGAGAGAGAGAGAGAGAGAGAGAGAGAGAGAGAGAGAGAGAGAGAGAGAGAGAGAGAAAAATTGTTGTATTTGACTGTTTCTTAGGTGTCGTGAAAGGCACTTAAAATAGATTGTGCTATTATTGAGAGAGACTATTGTTCAGCTGTAGTTGACAGGTCTTTGTAATGAGATCCATACAGCTGTACTACTTGCTCCATCAAGCACCTATCCTCTTAAACCCTACAAGCATGCCCTCCAGTGTCCTGGCTAAATGCCCTGTCTGGTCCTCATACCGTCATGGACACCTAATCATCCCCAGCTTCCAATTGGCTCATTAATCCGTCCTCCTCTCCCCTGTAACTATTCCCCAGGTCCTTGCTGTAAATGAGAATAATTTCCCAGTCAACTTACCTGATCATTTTTTTTTAATACAACTAAAATAAGGGTTAAATACAAACATCCACCACACACACTCTTCTCCACACTTTCAACCTCTTAATTTCACCATCTCCCAACCTCCATCTCTGTTAAACCCCCATTACCAATGAAATCCTCCTCGCTGCCTCACAGCTGCTTACAGTACATCCAAACAGGGAGAGACATTGATCCTATATCTCATCAGCTCTGATCTTGGATCAGCTTCTCTGGATCCCATTGTCTCACAGATGGAGCTTCGGGATCAGTGTGATTCCAGCCATCCCTTTCTGGATTTAACCTTTTACTGCAGTGGGCTACATCAAAGTCACACAAAGTGTTTCTTGGTAGTCTTAAACAAATCTACTTTGAAACCAAAGTATACACCATGGTTATGGGCTTAAGGAAAGAAGACACCTGTACCATGTCAGATATAGTTTGCATCCCGATATTACACTTTATATACGTCACAGAAGACTGAAATATTATTAAACCGTTTCACATAAACACCGGATTTTCAGCTGTAAAACAAAAAGTGTATTAATTATACTTTTTTTAAATATTAATTAAGTTATGAAAAATATGAATAACATTCCACCCATGGGGCCACCCAGAGGGCGATTTCGTCATTTGACTGCAGGAAAGGGCTACGGGAATGTGGAGTGGAGATCAGACAGGAATTACTCTTTAGGTATGGACTGGGATAGATGGAAATAATGCTTTGTATCCCTATGGATGAGTGGAAATGCTATGGATCCAGCCATCCCTCTGTGGGTTCCAGGGAATGTGGAGTGGGCTGGATCAGATTGGAATCAGGCTTTGAATTCCTGTGTCGGGGTGTGGACTGGACTGGGATAAATTGGAATGATGTTTTGTACATGGACTGTGATAAATGGGATGGGAATAATGCTCTGTATCCCTATGGATGAGTGGGAATGCTTTGGAATGCTACAGACACTCAGCTGCTTCCCAAACTCAGGGATTAACTCATGGGTTTGTGAGGCGTTCAGGTGACATGCATGAATTACATGGGCCCCAATGCAATCTGGATGGGAGGACATTGTGGACGCAGAGAGGAATTCAACCTAATTGATTCAACATGCTTTTTGAGACATATTTTTGGGAAGCACTGCCTGAAATTCATGGTGTCATATTATTGTGAAAGAAAGAATGCTTTGATTAAAATTGAACCATGCTGGTTGGATTGTCGGATTTTAATTGAAAAGGTAAATTGTGATTTGGATTAACACATTAGTGGTGTAGATGGTATCTATCCTCCTCGCTATCTCTATCTCTCTATATACTTTCTCTCTTTCACCCACGCTTTCTTTTTTCTCCCACTCTATCTTTCTCTTGCTGTCTCTTTCACACACACACAATCTTTCCCTCTCAGTTACCATCAGTGTACATGCTGTTGGGCCTCATGTTTCTTGGCAGGCGGTGTTAGTGCTCTCGCCTCTTACACAAACCAGGGTTTCTGTCCCCAACAGTCATAGGACCGAGGTTGTCATCTGGGGGCCTCCCGGGGTGTGCTTGTGTCTCTTCGAGGTCACGTGTCACCCCCCCGTCACCCAACACCCCTCAGAGGGCCCAGTCTGCCCCCCACCCACTCTAACACACGCACACACCCCTGAGCTGCTCCAAACTGATAACATGGGTGTGGAGCTGCCTGTGTGACACACATCATAACACCAGAACAGAGAGAGAGAGAGTAGAGGGAACGAAAGAGGCAGGGGAGAGAAAGTAGGTAGTTGAGAGAGAATTAGAGAGAGGAGTTCAAATGGAGAGACATTGAAAATGAATGAGAGATAAAGCGAAAGAGTGAGACATTGAGGCCAAGAGAAAAATATAGATGGAAAATGAGAGAGCTTTTGAGACCGAGACAAAAATACAGAAAATTAGAGATATTGAGACTGAGAGAAACAGACAGAAAGAGAGAGATATTGAGACAGAAACAGACAGAAAAAGAGAGATGTTGAGACAGAGAGAAACAGACAGAAAGAGAGAGATACCGAGACAGAAAGAGAGAGCGATACCGATACAGAGAGAAACAGACAGAAAGAGAGATACCGAGACAGAGAGAAACAGACAGAAAGAGAGAAACAGACAGAAAGAGAGAGATACCGAGACAGAGAGAAACAGACAGAAAGAGAGAAACAGACAGAAAGAGAGAGATACCGAGACAGAGAGAAACAGACAGAAAGAGAGAAACAGACAGAAAGAGAGAAACAGACAGAAAGAGAGAGATACCGAGACAGAAAGAAACAGACAGAAAGAGAGAGATACCGAGACAGAGAGAAACAGACAGAAAGAGAGAAACAGACAGAAAGAGAGAGATACCGAGACAGAGAGAAACAGACAGAAAGAGAGAAACAGACAGAAAGAGAGAGATACCGAGAGAAGCAGACAGAAAGAGAGCGATATTGAGACAGAAAAACAGACAGAAAGAGAGAGATATTGAGACAGAGAAACAGACAGAAAGAGAGATATTGAGACAGAGAGAAACAGACAGAAAGAGAGAGATGCCGAGACAGAGAGAAACGGACAGAAAGAGAGAGATACCGAGACAGAGAGAAACAGACAGAAAGAGAGAAACAAACAGAAAGAGAGAGATATTGAGAGAGAGAAACAGACAGAAAGAGAGAGATACCGAGACAGAGAGAAACAAACAGAAAGAGAGAAACAGACAGAAAGAAAGAGATACCGAGACAGAGAGAAGCAGACAGAAAGAGAGTGATATTGAGACAGAGAAACAGACAGAAAGAGAGAAACAGACAGAGAGAGAGAGATACCGAGACAGAGAGAAACAGGCAGAAAGAGAGCGATATTGAGACAGAGAAACAGACAGAAAGAGAGATATTGAGACAGAGGAACAGACAGAAAGAGAGAGATACCGAGACAGAGAGAAACAGACAGAAAGAGAGAAACAGACAGAAAGAGAGATACCGAGACAGAGAGAAACAGACAGAAAGAGAGAAACAGACAGAAAGAGAGAGATACCGAGACAGAGAGAAACAAACAGAAAGAGAGAGATATTGAGAGAGAGAAACAGACAGAAAGAGAGAGATATTGAGACAGAGGAACAGACAGAAAGAGAGAGATACCGAGACAGAGAGAAACAAACAGAAAGAGAGAGATATTGAGAGAGAGGAACAGACAGAAAGAGAGATACCGAGACAGAGAGAAACAAACAGAAAGAGAGAGATATTGAGAGAGAGAAACAGACAGACAGAAAGACAAATGGGTGGAAAGAAATAAGGTCTTAGCCAGCTGTTTGGATTCCTCACTCTGTTGGAAAACTAACAGAAAAGCAAAAACAGAAAATTAGTCAACCCAATATGGCTGTTTTCAGTTACATGATATTCATATCAAGGTAATCTCCATGCAGTCTGATGCTGAGGGAGATATGATAGTTTACACGTCTGGCAATGGTTTAGCTTGATTTACGAACAGAAATGCATGCAGTCTTTTAGCCTCAACTGTAATCCACAATGAACTTGAAAACCCAGCCAGCATGCTTCTCTTAGAAAGGGTATGTGTTCAGCATGTGTTCAGCCTCACACACTCCCATGGATGGATGGATGGATGGATGGATGTCTCTGTCTGTCTGTCTGTCTGTCTGTCTGTCTGTCTGTCTGTCTGTCTGTCTGTCTGTCTGTCTGTCTGTCTGTCTGTCTGTCTGTCTGTCTGTCTGTCTGTCTGTGTCAAGAATGACAGGAAGATGACAATGTGTAAGTCACTGATTACGTAGAGGCAACACCTTGTCTCTCTGTCCATAGGCGGTTGTTTTGTCAGTTTGTCAGTTTGTCAGTTACTGCCTTTGGATTTCTTGGAAATAAGGACCTCCAAACAAACCTCTTGTATTCAAGATGGCCGCTGTGTCTCAGATATCTATGGTAACAGTGATGACTGGTTGAGTCAGACAGAATGCACAGAAATTGACCGATTTTCAGAAACCGTCTGGATCCGTTTTGCCTTTTTGATTATAATGAATAAGATTATAGGAACAGGGGGGGCCTGATACTAGATCATCACTCCTGAGACGCTTTTTGAATACAAGCTCTGACATTGTTATTCCACAGGAAACTGAATGAACCCACCATTATGGTTAGCAATGGAATATTCCATCCCAGCATGCCAAGATTAGCTACTTAGCTTTGTTTTAAATGGTCAAATCTATTCAATACTATATCTATGGCTGTGTCTGGAAGGTTACTAGGGGCTCGATTCAATATGTAGCGCAGAAGATCAGCGTTATAGCGCGATTCACATTGAAAAGCAATGTTTCAGCGTTAGCGGAGATTGCATTCGAGGTAAAATGCTGCATATGTCGGCTCAATCGGAAATTACCTTAAAACTTCAACTGTGCTACAATGCAGATATTCTGCGCTATGGATTGAATCAAGCCCTAGCTGTCTCCAATTGGCTTTAAGAGACATTGAGGAAACAAATAAATGGGGCACAGGGTCATTATTCACCAAAAGGAAGAAAACCGAATGAAACGGTGATGAACTACATGTACTTTGTCCAATGAGAAACGCTAACGTTTATTTTCTGTCACAAAAAGTTTTGAAACATTTTCAGTTGCTGGTCCTTATGAAGGCAACCCTGGTGTTATCTCCCTGGTGTTATCTCCCTGGTGTTATCTCCTAGCTGGGCCACAACGGCTGCTTTCTGCTCCTTTCCTCAGGCTGCTGTTCATTATCCTTTAGTTCTGTGTTGATAAGAATCACTGTATAAACAACGTTTGATGGACTGATCCACTGTGGGACTCGTGGATCCTCCTGGTTGTGATTGGTCACGGTGCAGACTTCCTGTCTGTCTGTCCATCTGTCTCAGAGGGGTTTTAGAGGGCTGTGATCAGCATGGATTAGAGATGCTAGGATAACTCACACCAGATGAGCTGCACTTGCACCTGAGGAGAGAGAGAGGGAACTGGGGAGTGAGGGAGTGTGGAGGAAAGAGTGAATGGAAGAGAGAGGGAGTGGAGTGGTGGTGAAGAGAGTAAATGAAGAAGAGGGAGAATAACAGGGAAAGAGGAGAGAGGGGGAATGAGGGAGAGAGAGAATGCAGCAACATGGTCCAGTATTTCAGTGAGGTGGATCATATCTGCATGACTAACAGAGGATCTCTCTTTCATTGAGATATTTTAATGAACATGTCCTAATGGAGTTGAACGTGACTCCTACCCTGAACCTAGTTGCTCCCAGTTGATCCAACCATAGAGGGGTGTCCCTGACTCCCTGCCCTGCTGTCCTAGAAAGCCACCAAGCTAGAAAGAACATGTTAATTAGCTAGCGTGTGATGCTGGGCTGGGTTTCTATAGTCGTGTGTTCTGCTGTGCTTCAGCAGCCCTGTCTCCCAGATCACTGGGGATTGGAGCCTGAACAGGTGACATGCTTTGACAAGAATAAGATGTGCTGCCAACACAATATAGTCTGGCGGTCGCCGCTTGGCCTATCTGACCCTGTCTTGTTTTTGTGAACGTGATTGTTTTGCACAGAAATAAGATACAGTGTACTTGGAACCAGAGCCGTGTGTGTGTGTGTGTGTGTGTGTGTGTGTGTGTGTGTGTGTGTGTGTGTGTGTGTGTGTGTGTGTGTGTGGTGATAGTGGGCAATGCCAGATCAGTTGTATTAGTCTCATTTAAATCATTCATCTACTGCTGAACATTACACTCAGCTAGTTCCTCTGACTCAGGCTGTTCACATGTTGACTACTGTAAAGTCAAAACCATGTGACAGTTTGGCTGAAGGTGTTTGGAGAATACATTATACATTAAACCCTTATTAGGACCTTCACAGAATGATAAGGTTCAGGAGAATATATCACTGTGGTGGTATAAATAATGTAGTAACAACATAACCCATGACCATATCTGGAATCTAATAAGACAACCACTCATTCCCTCTCTTCTTCTATATTGCTACATGTTCTATTGCTGCATGTTCTATTGCTGCATGTTCTATTGCTGCATGTTCTATTGCTGCATGTTATATTACTACATGTTCTATTACTATATGTTCTATTGCTGCATGTTATATTACTACATGTTCTATTACTATATGTTCTATTGCTACATGTTCTATTGCTGCATGTTCTATTGCTGCATGTTCTATTGCTGCATGTTCTATTGCTGCATGTTATATTACTACATGTTCTATTACTATATGTTCTATTGCTACATGTTCTATTGCTGCATGTTCTATTGCTACATGTTCTATTGCTACATGTTCTATTGTTGCATGTTCTATTGTTGCATGTTCTATTGCTACATGTTCTATTGTTGCATGTTCTATTGCTACATGTTCTATTATTACATGTTCTATTACTACATGTTCTATTACTACATGTTCTATTACTACATGTTCTATTGCTACATGTTATATTGCTGCATGTTCTATTGCTACATGTTCTATTGCTGCATGTTCTATTGCTGCATGTTATATTACTACATGTTCTATTACTATATGTTCTATTGCTACATGTTCTATTGCTGCATGTTCTATTGCTGCATGTTCTATTGCTGCATGTTCTATTGCTACATGTTCTAACGCTGCATGTTATATTGCTACATGTTCTATTACTATATGTTCTATTGCTACATGTTCTATTGCTGCATGTTATATTGCTACATGTTCTATTACTGCATGTTCTATTGCTACATCTTCTATTACTACATGTTCTATTGTTGCATGTTCTATTGTTGCATGTTCTATTGCTACATGTTCTATTACTACATGTTCTATTGTTACATGTTCTATTGCTACATGTTCTATTGCTGCATGTTCTATTGCTACATGTTCTAACGCTGCATGTTATATTGCTACATGTTCTATTACTGCATGTTCTATTGCTACATCTTCTATTACTACATGTTCTATTGCTGTACTATTGCTGCATGTTTATTCTGCTGTTGCTTATGTGGATGTCATTGATTCTCATCTCAGAATGTCAGCTTGGGTTCCAAAGAGTTAGTCTTTTCACCCCCCACCCTTTTCACACCCCGCCCCCCCCGTCTTTCACCCTCAGTCAATCACGCTTGGGGTCAATTGAATTCATGTGATTCAGGAAATACATTGAAATTCCAGTTCAAGAATGGAAACATTCTCATCAAAAATAAATGGCACTTGGAATTTAAATTATTTTCCTAATGAACTGGCTGGATTGAAATGGTACTGAACCCAACCCTGAGTGCTGGGGCTACAGGTGATTAAAAGGTTGTGTGTGTGTGAATGTACATGCTTTTGCGTGCTTTTAAATGTAAGTGTGTACACATAAGTGTGTGCCTGCGTGCGCACTTGTTTCTAAGTCAGAGTTCAGAATGAGGTTCATCCAAGGCCAGTGCTCCATACAGAATACATCAGAGAACAGAGTACTACAGAATACATCAGAGAACAGAGTACTACAGAATACATCAGAGAACAGAGTACTACAGAATACATCAGAGAACAGAGTACTACAGAATACGTCAGAGAACAGAGTACTACAGAATACGTCAGAGAACAGAGTACTACAGAATACATCAGAGAACAGAGTACTACAGATGCTGGTTCCAAAGAAAGCACACTGCTGAACACGTCACAATAAAACACACTGTGTGAGGAGCTTCAGACAAATACACACAGAAACATACGCAGATACACCACACCACACACACACACACACACACACACAAAGCCTCACAAGGACACACACAGAAACACAATACAGATGAATTATATGTGAAGGTGGCTGCAATGTGAAAATAATAGGTTGGATCCAATCCCAGGCTTTACAGTACACCTGACAGCTGCTAATCTCTCACTCAAACTGAAGGAGGAACAGTGTGACTCTGTCCATTATGGTTAGGGACAGGAGTTTTTCCTGACAATGCGATTACAATTTGATCTACAAGATGTGCAGGCTTTTGTTTTATCCCAGCCCGAACACACTGGTTAAAGAAAGGAAAAGAGGAGTGAAAAATGGCTTGCTGATTAGTTGGCTTGATGTATCAGGTGTGCTACTACTGGGCTGGAACAAAAACCTGCACACCCAGTAGCTCTCCAGTGTAACTCCTCCAGCCCTGCTCTGTCATCTCCACCCAGTGAGCCTGTTCCTGTTCCTCTGATTGTGTTTGTGAACAGAGCCCCAGGACCAGCTTGCTACTCTGTGGGGCCTCTTTTCCAGGTTCATCTCTCTGTAGGTGATGGCTTTGTTATGGAAAGTTTGGAAATCGCTTCCTTTTAAGTGGTTGTAGAATAGAAAGTCTCTTTTCTGGATTTTGATAATTAGCGGGTATCGGCCTAATTCTGCTCTGCATGCATTATTTGGTGTGTTACGTTGTACACTGAGGATATTTTTGCAGAATTCTTCATGGAGTCTCAATTTGGTGTTTGTCCTATTTTTGTGAATTCTTGGTTGGTGGGCAGACCCCAGACCTCACAACCATGAAGGGCAATGGATCCTATAACTGATTCAAGTATTTTTAACCAGAACCTAATTGGTATGTCAAATTTTTAGGCCGAGGTATGTATCGTTTTTTGTGTGCTCTAGGGCAATGCTGTCTAGATGGAATTTGTATTTGTGGTCCTGGAAACTGGACCTTTTCTGGAACACCATTATGTTTTCTCTATCTGATGATAAACCAGAGGAGGAGGCCATGAAAACAGATCCCAGCATGCTTGTCCCAGCCTGCAGAACACACACACAATTACACTCAACTCACACACACACACACCGCTGCCTCAGTAACACACACACACACACACACACCGTTGCCTCAGTAACACAGGGGATTATTATGTAATACAGCCAGTGGGAAAAACAATTAGCTGCCTGACCTCTGTCTCTCCTTTCCTTCTTCTTCTCCTTTCTCTCTCTCTCTCGCTCTCTTTCATGATCTCTTTCTCACTCTCTTTCTCTTTCTCCCTCCCCTCAGATTGAGCAATGGGAGAACTGTGTGTGACAGACACATACACACACACATTCTCTATTTGAGGGCAGAACATCTATGCACAGAATCTCAGAGATACAGCAATTGCGCTATTTCAGACTGGCCTTACCAAACTATCCTCATTATGATGAGGCCCATGACTATAGTTACACATAATGTAATGTTAATGCATAGCCTCACAGATATGAATAGACTTTGTGTTGTGGTTCTCCTGTAATTTTCCCCTACTGTATTTATTTATTTTATTTATTTTGCTCCTTTGCACCATATTATTTATATTTTAACTTTTAACTTTCTTCAAACTACAAATCTACCATTCCAGTGTTTTTTCTTGCCATACTTTATTTACTTTGCCACCATGGCATTTTTTGCCTTTACCTCCATTATCTCACATCATTTGCTCACATTGTATATAGTCTTATTTTTTTTCTACTGCATCATTGATTGTATGTTGTTTTACTCCATGTGTAACTCTGTGTTTTTGTATGTTGTCGAACTGCTTTGCTTTATCTTGGCCAGGTCGCAATTGTAAATGAGAACTTGTTCTCAACTTGCCTACCTGGTTAAATAAAGGTGAAAAAAAATAAAAAAATACAATAAAATAAAAAAAAAATTACTTTTAACACCTAATGAGATTGGGTCTGATTTTGAAAACTCCTAACTGTTGACCTGTTGATGACCTCTTATCTGACCCTTTACCTGAAGGCCACGCCCCCAAGGTGAGACCCGGCGATGTCAGTTAAACTGGCCGTGTTGGTTACACTACTGTCACCATGACAATACCTTGTACTCATGACATCATCAATGTGCTACTGCTGAGGGCACGTTCACTCTATGATGATTTGTTTGCCATGATGTCACTAGGGGTTCTGTACTATCCTGTGCAGTTAGTGTCTTTACAGAAAATGTTACAACCCTTTCTCCAGTTTTACTAGAGTAGGAATACTTGCCATGGAAAGTGCAATGACAAGCTTGACTTTCAGGAATAATCTTAGGAAAACTCATATTACATTTTTGGTCTTTTTTTTACTCTTATGGCCTAAAGGTGAGTGTGCGAGGCGTCTGTGTGATTTATTTTAGAATGCATGGTTTTGAATTATAATGACCTAACCTAAGCCGGAAGGGCGGGTTGTCCGCTTTGATGCCTCACTCAATTACATGTCTCAATTTTTTTAACTGGAAGAGGTAGCTAGCTAAGTGTTGAAGCTTTACCATACATGGTACATTAGACCAATTCATCCACTAATGGAAACACAACATCGCTATCAGCAAAGATGATTGGAGATATGGACTATCCTGCTAGCAAACAGCCTGTCCCGTCCTTTCCACCCACCTCGCTCTGCTTGCTCAGCCCGCCCGCTTCTGGTCTGTTTTCCGCTTTAGTCGAATGTTTCCATATACAGTATGTGTGTATCACAGGTGGCTACTTAGGGGATGACGGCTCATAGTAAAACCATGTGTTTGATCTGTTCGATACCATTCCATTAATTCCGTTCCAGCCATTACTATGAGCCCGTCTTCCCCAATGAAGGTGTTTATGGTTTTCAGGACACACTGCACACACTGTAACCTTCAGGGCTCATAAGAAATGTGATCCTCTTCTCCAGAGGATATTGGGTTAGCATTAATCCCCTAATGGAAATCATACAGCTGAATACATCGATGACAACACACACACACATTAGGGATTCCCCTACTAGGTTACAGACAAAGCATCACCACACGCACGCGCGAATGCGCACACACACACACACACACACACACACACACACACACACAAACACACAGTCTTGTAAAACTAACCTTGTGGGGACACACAATTCAGTCCCATTCAATTTCCTATTTTTCCTTACACCTAACCTTAACCTTAACCCTAAAACTAACCCTAACCTTAACCCGATAACCTAACCTTAACCCTAAAACTAACCCTAGCTCCTAACCGCAAACCTAGTTCTAACACTAATTCTAACCTTAAGCCCCTAGAAATAGCATTTGACCTTGTGGGGACCAACAAACTGTCCCCAGTTGGTCAAAGTTGTTTACTATTCTTGTGGGGACTTCTGGTCCTTCTTCTGGTCCCCACAAGTATAGTTAAACACGTCCACACACACACACACACACACACACTTATGATACACCACATTCACACACACAGTAACACACACACACTGGCTGGCACAGTCCTGAGTAGTGGTACTAGACAGAGTCAATGATCCTTGGTAGTGACGGGGTTAACAGTGGTCATGATCCAACTATCCCAGCAGTCTCTTAGTGAATAATTCAACAACAGCACCGATCTAATTTCATCAACCACACACACACACACACATACACACACGTACACAGCCAGTGGTCACATTTGAGAAAACACACACACACACATTGACACATGCTCCATCATAATCTTACTCACACACACCACATACTGTACACACACACCAGACACACACACACCACATACTGTACACACACACACCAGACACACACACACCACATACTGTACAGACACACACACCACATACTGTACACACACACACCATACAGACACACACCACATACTGTACACACACACCATACAGACACACACCACATACTGTACACACACACACACCATACAGACGCACACCACATACTGTACACACACACCATACAGACACACACCACATACTGTACACACACACACACCATACAGACGCACACCACATACTGTACACACACACACACCATACAGACACACACCACATACTGTACACACACACCATACAGACACACACCACATACTGTACACACACCGTACAGACACACACCACATACTGTACACACACACCATACAGACACACACCACATACTGTACACACACCGTACAGACACACACCACATACTGTACACACACACCGTACAGACACACACCACATACTGTACACACACACCATACACACACACACCACATACTGTACACACACACACCATACACACACACACCACATACTGTACACACACACACCATACACACACACACCACATACTGTACACACACACACCATACAGACACACACCACATACTGTACAGACACACACACACCACATACTGTAGACACACCGTACAGACACACACCACATACTGTACAGACACACACACACCACATACTGTACACACACACACCGTACAGACACACACCACATACTGTACAGACACACACACACCACATACTGTACACACACACACCATACAGACACACACCACATACTGTACACACACACACCATACAGACACACACCACATACTGTACACACACACCATACAGACACACACCACATACTGTACACACACACACACCATACAGACACACACCACATACTGTACACACACACCATACAGACACACACCACATACTGTACACACACACACCATACAGACACACACCACATACTGTACACACACACACCATACAGACACACACCACATACTGTACAGACACACACACACCACATACTGTAGACACACCGTACAGACACACACCACATACTGTACACACACACACCATACAGACACACACCACATACTGTACACACACACCATACAGACACACACCACATACTGTACACACACACACCATACAGACACACACCACATACTGTACAGACACACACACACCACATACTGTACACACACACCATACACACACACACCACATACTGTACACACACACACCATACACACACACACCACATACTGTACACACACACACCATACACACACACACCACATACTGTACACACACACACCATACACACACACACCACATACTGTACACACACACACCATACAGACACACACCACATACTGTACAGACACACACACACCACATACTGTAGACACACCGTACAGACACACACCACATACTGTACAGACACACACACCACATACTGTACACACACACACCGTACAGACACACACCACATACTGTACAGACACACACACACCACATACTGTACACACACACACCATACAGACACACACCACATACTGTACACACACACACCATACAGACACACACCACATACTGTACACACACACCATACAGACACACACCACATACTGTACACACACACACACCATACAGACACACACCACATACTGTACACACCACATACTGTACACACACACCATACAGACACACACCACATACTGTACACACACACACACCATACAGACACACACCACATACTGTACAGACACACACACACCACATACTGTAGACACACCGTACAGACACACACCACATACTGTACACACACACACCATACAGACACACACCACATACTGTACACACACACCATACAGACACACACCACATACTGTACACACACACACCATACAGACACACACCACATACTGTACAGACACACACACACCACATACTGTACACACACACACCGTACAGACACACACCACATACTGTACAGACACACACACACCACATACTGTACACACACACACCATACAGACACACACCACATACTGTACAGACACACACCATACAGACACACACCACATACTGTACAGACACACACACACCACATACTGTACAGACACACCGTACAGACACACACCACATACTGTACAAACACACACACACCACATACTGTACAGACACACACCATACAGATACACACCACATACTGTACACACACACACCATACAGACACACACCACATACTGTACAGACACACACACACCACATACTGTACACACACACACCATACAGACACACACCACATACTGTACACACACACACCATACAGACACACACCACATACTGTACAGACACACACACACCACATACTGTACACACACACACCATACAGACACACACCACATACTGTACAGACACACACACACCACATACTGTAGACACACCGTACAGACACACACCACATACTGTAGACACACCGTACAGACACACACCACATACTGTACAAACACACACACACCACATACTGTACAGACACACACCATACAGACACACACCACATACTGTACACACACACACCATACAGACACACACCACATACTGTACACACACACACCATACAGACACACACCACATACTGTACAGACACACACACACACCACATACTGTAGACACACCGTACAGACACACACCACATACTGTACAAACACACACACACCACATACTGTACAGACACACACACACCACATACTGTAGACACACCGTACAGACACACACCACATACTGTACAAACACACACACACCACATACTGTACACACACACACACGGTACAGACACACACCACATACTGTACACACACACACCGTACAGATACACACCACATACTGTACAGGCACACACACACACCACATACTGTACAGACACACACCACATACTGTACACACACACACCGTACAGACACACACCACATACTGTACACACACACACCGTACAGATACACCACATACTGTACAGACACACACACACACACCACATACTGTACACACACACACACCGTACAGACACACACCACATACTGTACACACACACACCATACAGATACACACCACATACTGTACAGACACACACACACACCACATACTGTACACACACACACACCGTACAGACACACACCACATACTGTACACACACACACACCGTACAGACACACACCACATACTGTACACACACACACCGTACAGATACACACCACATACTGTACAGACACACACACACCACATACTGTACACACACACACCGTACAGACACACACCACATACTGTACACACACACCATACAGATACACACCACATACTGTACAGACACACACACACACCACATACTGTACACACACACACCGTACAGACACACACCACATACTGTACACACACACACCGTACAGACACACACCACATACTGTACACACACACACCGTACAGACACACACCACATACTGTACACACACACACCGTACAGATACACCACATACTGTACAGACACACACACACACCACATACTGTACACACACACACACCGTACAGACACACACCACATACTGTACACACACACACCATACAGATACACACCACATACTGTACAGACACACACACACACCACATACTGTACACACACACACACCGTACAGACACACACCACATACTGTACACACACACACACCGTACAGACACACACCACATACTGTACACACACACACCGTACAGATACACACCACATACTGTACAGACACACACACACCACATACTGTACACACACACACCGTACAGACACACACCACATACTGTACACACACACACCATACAGATACACACCACATACTGTACAGACACACACACACACCACATACTGTACACACACACACCGTACAGACACACACCACATACTGTACACACACACACCGTACAGACACACACCACATACTGTACACACACACACCGTACAGATACACACCACATACTGTACAGACACACACACACCACATACTGTACACACACACACCGTACAGACACACACCACATACTGTACACACACACACCGTACAGATACACACCACATACTGTACAGACACACACACACCACATACTGTACACACACACACCGTACAGACACACACCACATACTGTACACACACACACACCGTACAGACACACACCACATACTGTACAGACACACACTCAGGGCAGGTTGACGTTTATTGGGATGAGTCTTGTCCTTGAGGCAGGACTGGGGGCACACGCCCTCATACAAACAGAGACACACACATCACATAAATACACAGACAGACAGACAGACAGACAGACAGACAGACAGACAGACAGACAGACAGACAGACAGACAGACAGACAGACAGACAGACAGGAAATGGAAGGAATGCATGTCGTGGCACTATGTTCATTGATAGATCATCCACTGCATGTCAACAGGGCACTGCTCTGGGGCTGTGTTACTGAATGTGGTGTCAGTGTGGAGGGGCCAAAGGGACTGGAGACTGGGGAGGCTGGGTGGGTCAGTGTGGAGGGGTAAAGGGACTGGAGACTGGAGAGGCTGGGTGGGTCAGTGTGGAGGGGTAAAGGGACTGGAGACTGGGGAGGCTGGGTGGGTCAGTGTGGAGGGGTAAAGGGACTGGAGACTGGGGAGGCTGGGTGGGTCAGTGTGGAGGGGTAAAGGGACTGGAGACTGAGGAGGCTGGGTGGGTCAGTGTGGAGGGGTAAAGGGACTGGAGACTGGAGAGGCTGGGTGGTTCAGTGTGGAGGGGTAAAGGGACTGGAGACTGGGGAGGCTGGGTGGGTCAGTGTGGAGGGGTAAAGGGACTGGAGACTGGAGAGGCTGGGTGGGTCAGTGTGGAGGGGTAAAGGGACTGGAGACTGGAGAGGCTGGGTGGGTCAGTGTGGAGGGGTAAAGGGACTGGAGACTGGGGAGGCTGGGTGGGTCAGTGTGGAGGGGTAAAGGGACTGGAGACTGGAGAGGCTGGGTGGGTCAGTGTGGAGGGGTAAAGGGACTGGAGACTGGAGAGGCTGGGTGGGTCAGTGTGGAGGCGTAAAGGGACTGGAGACTGGGGAGGCTGGGTGGGTCAGTGTGGAGGGGTAAAGGGACTGGAGACTGGAGAGGCTGGGTGGGTCAGTGTGGAGGGGTAAAGGGACTGGAGACTGGAGAGGCTGGGTGGGTCAGTGTGGAGGGGTAAAGGGACTGGAGACTGGAGAGGCTGGGTGGGTCAGTGTGGAGGGGTAAAGGGACTGGAGACTGGAGAGGCTGAGTGGGTCAGTGTGGAGGGGTAAAGGGACTGGAGACTGGAGAGGCTGGGTGGGTCAGTGTGGAGGGGTAAAGGGACTGGAGACTGGGGAGGCTGGGTGGGTCAGTGTGGAGGGGTAAAGGGACTGGAGACTGGGGAGGCTGGGTGGGTCAGTGTGGAGGGGTAAAGGGACTGGAGACTGGAGAGGCTGGGTGGGTCAGTGTGGAGGGGTAAAGGGACTGGAGACTGGAGAGGCTGGGTGGGTCAGTGTGGAGGGGTAAAGGGACTGGAGACTGGAGAGGCTGGGTGGGTCAGTGTGGAGGGGTAAAGGGACTGGAGACTGGGGAGGCTGGGTGGGTCAGTGTGGAGGGGTAAAGGGACTGGAGACTGGAGAGGCTGGGTGGTTCAGTGTGGAGGGGTAAAGGGACTGGAGACTGGAGAGGCTGGGTGTGTCAGTGTGGAGGGGTAAAGGGACTGGAGACTGGGGAGGGACTGGTGAGTGAAGGGAGTGGATGAGAGCATAGAATTATCATCTCAATAGTGATTGTATGTCTATGGGTGAAAGAGACCAGACAGTAGGTAATAGAAGCAGGCGTCAGGAGTTTTTCCCTATGAGTTCTAATACCAGGACCTACTTCTATATATTCTAATACCAGGACCTAGTTCTATCATAATACCAGGGCCTAGTTATATTATAATACCAGGACCTAGTTCTATCATAATACCAGGGGCTAGGTCTATTCTAATACCAGGACCTACTTCTATCCTAATACCAGGGCCTAGTTATATTATAATACCAGGACCTAGTTCTATCATAATACCAGGACCTACTTATTTCTATTCTAATACCAGGACCTACTTCTATCCTAATACCAGGGCCTAGTTATATTATAATACCAGGACCTAGTTCTATCATAATACCAGGACCTACTTCTTTCTATTCTAATACCAGGACCTACTTCTATCCTAATACCAGGGCCTAGTTATATTATAATACCAGGACCTACTTCTATTCTAATACCAGGGGCTAGGTCTATTCTAATACCAGGGCCTATTTCTATTCTAATACCAGGACCTAGTTCTATTCTAATACCAGGACCTAGTTCTATCCTAATACCAGGGGCAAGTTCTATTCTAATACCAGGGCCTAGTTCTATTCTAATACCAGGACCTAGTTCTATTCTAATACCAGGACCTAGGTCTATTCTAATACCAGAACCAAGTTCTATTCTAATACCAGGGGCTAGGTCTATTCTAATACCAGGACCTAGTTCTATTCTAATACCAGGACCTAGTTATATTCTAATACCAGGACCTAGTTCTATTCTAATACCAGGGCCTAGTTCTATTCTAATACCAGGGCCTAGGTCTATTCTAATACCAGGGGCTAGTTCTATCCTAAATCAGGGCCTTGAGTTCTTCCTGGTCAGGTCATGTGGTCAGGTAAAAGTCCTGACCCTACTTACAGTGCATACTGTTTCCTGACAATGTGACTTGACCAGGAAAAGCCCTGCACTCAGCCTGACTATGTTGTATGGATATCATGAAGGTGGAAAACATTCTGTTTGGATTTTCCTTTAGGAATCATTAGGATTTATGCCTGTTACTTTCCAATGGCCATGTTCAGAACAGAACAGAAACGTAGCTCACACATATTGGAATGGGAGTGGAGAATGTTATTCTGTACAGAGTTCCTAAACAGAACACTCGATTTTCCAAAACAAGGATGGAGTTCTCACCTTGAAGTGATTTCATGATTATAGGCTTGTTTGCTCACTGAAGGGAAAAACAAAAGCTCGATTTTGTTCTGTTTCTCATCAAAATATCTAAAAGCCACTGACCCATTAGAGAGAAAATCAAAGAACCCCCCCCCCCCAAAAAAAAGTATAATTCTAACATGGATCAATCCAAGTCTTTTCTACAGTGATAGCGTTGGAATAGTCCATTTTCCCTCATAAATAGGGGTGGAGGTTGAAAACTGCCTAACCCCACCTGAAAAATAACAAATCTAGTTGGAAATGAAACTACCTCATGTACACTGGCTTTATATCCATCCAGAATTCCAGATATCATCATTAACCTAGATAGGAAATACCTCTTATTCTTGTTCCCAGTTGGCTCCAAAACTCCCACGCTGTTGCCAAGTGGAGTTGGAGGAGTGAAGCCTGGAGGGCGGCCATATTTGGCAGTGTTGTGATTTATATTCTCTATCTCTGCTGGCTGTCAGCTCAACTAACCAGTCCCTCCACACCCGTCACAGGTGTGAGAGTGACTATAACTGAAAGATGTTGTAACACCAAGCTCAGTGCAGTACACCACATGTAACAACCACTTCTTTAATGTTTGTATAAGGTATGCGCATACATCGTCTCTAAATGATCATGTCATAACATACATCGTCTCATAATGATCGTGTCATAACATACATCGTCTCATAATGATCGTGTCATAACATACATGTCTCATAATGATCGTGTCATAACATACATCGTCTCATAATGATCGTGTCATAACATACATCGTCTCATAATGATCGTGTCATAACATACATCGTCTCATAATGATCGTGTCATAACATACATCGTCTCATAATGATCGTGTCATAACATACATCGTCTCATAATGATCGTGTCATAACATACATGTCTCATAATGATCGTGTCATAACATACATCGTCTCATAATGATCGTGTCATAACATACATCGTCTCATAATGATCGTGTCATAACATCGTCTCATAATAATCGTGTCATAACATCGTCTCATAATAATCGTGTCATAACATCGTCTCATAATGATCGTGTCATAACATCGTCTCATAATGATCGTGTCATAACATCGTCTCATAATAATCGTGTCATAACATCGTCTCATAATAATCGTGTCATAACATCGTCTCATAATAATCGTGTCATAACATACATTGTCTCATAATGATTGTGTCATAACATACATCGTCTCATAATGATCGTGTCATAACATCGTCTCATAATAATCGTGTCATAACATACATCGTCTCATAATGATCGTGTCATAACATACATCGTCTCATAATGTATGTGTCATAACATACATCGTCTCATAATAATCGTGTCATAACATACATCGTCTCATAATGATCGTGTCATAACATCGTCTCATAATAATCGTGTCATAACATCGTCTCATAATAATCGTGTCATAACATACATTGTCTCATAATGATCGTGTCATAACATCGTCTCATAATGATCGTGTCATAACATCGTCTCATAATAATCGTGTCATAACATACATTGTCTCATAATGATCGTGTCATAACATCGTCTCATAATAATCGTGTCATAACATACATTGTCTCATAATGATCGTGTCATAACATCGTCTCATAATGATCGTGTCATAACATTGTCTCATAATAATCGTGTCATAACATCGTCTCATAATAATCGTGTCATAACATACATTGTCTCATAATGATCGTGTCATAACATCGTCTCATAATAATCGTGTCATAACATCGTCTCATAATGATCGTGTCATAACATACATGTCTCATAATGATCGTGTCATAACATACATCGTCTCATAATGATCGTGTCATAACATCGTCTCATAATAATCGTGTCATAACATACATTGTCTCATAATGATCGTGTCATAGCATACATGTCTCATAATGATCGTGTCATAACATACATCGTCTCATAATGATCGTGTCATAACATACATCGTCTCATAATGTATGTGTCATAACATACATTGTCTCATAATGATCGTGTCATAACATCGTCTCATAATGATCGTGTCATAACATACATCGTCTCATAATGATCGTGTCATAACATCGTCTCATAATGATCGTGTCATAACATACATCGTCTCATAATGATCGTGTCATAACATACATCGTCTCATAATGATCGTGTCATAACATCGTCTCATAATGATCGTGTCATAACATCGTCTCATAATGATCGTGTCATAACATACATCGTCTCATAATGATCGTGTCATAACATCGTCTCATAATGATCGTGTCATAACATACATCGTCTCATAATGATCGTGTCATAACATCGTCTCATAATAATCGTGTCATAACATCGTCTCATAATGATCGTGTCATAACATACATCGTCTCATAATGATCGTGTCATAACATACATCGTCTCATAATGATCGTGTCATAACATACATCGTCTCATAATAATCGTGTCATAACATCGTCTCATAATGATCGTGTCATAACATACATCGTCTCATAATGATCGTGTCATAACATACATCGTCTCATAATGATCGTGTCATAACATCGTCTCATAATAATCGTGTCATAACATACATCGTCTCATAATGATCGTGTCATAACATACATCGTCTCATAATGATCGTGTCATAACATCGTCTCATAATGATCGTGTCATAACATACATCGTCTCATAATGATCGTGTCATAACATCGTCTCATAATGATCGTGTCATAACATACATCGTCTCATAATGATCGTGTCATAACATCGTCTCATAATGATCGTGTCATAACATACATCGTCTCATAATGATCGTGTCTTAACATTGATTATTTTCCTTTGTTTAGTTCTCCTCTGTTTTTTCTCCATTCATTTAATATATGTTATCTTGCCCTTCAGAAACAGGAGAAAACAATCACATGAACGACTGTTGGTGTACTGACATTTGATCATTGCCATCTGGCTTGCAGAAATAGAGAAATCCCATTTAGATATACAGTATTGTCAGAGTTGTTATGACCACTTGGCTTGGACAGATCCTCAGAAGCCTTCTCATAACTTCCAAGTCCCTTCTTGTTAACTGATGCATTGTTTTTCCTCCAAGCCTTAACCAATCACCACTCTTTAATAAGACATCTCCCGTTTCGCTGCACCTCAGCCTAGATTGGCCCTCACAGATGGTGCTGGCTAAGGTAGAGCGAAGGGGGCCTTTGGCATAGAAAGAGGAAAACACACACACGTACAGAGGGACGATGACATGGGCCACCCTCCAGGGGGTGATTAGTGCTGTGTGGACGGGCATCTAGAGGCAGTCAGAGGTTGGCTTGGCAGGGACGGCAGGGCTGTTCACACTGTTTATCTTACTCTCAGACCTTCCTCACTCACTCACTCTCTCTCTCTGTTTCAACTCTCTCGTTTCTTCTTTCTCTTTCATACATACACACAACCTCTCTTTCTCTTTCATCTCCTCAACTTTTTCTCTTCATCTCTCTCTATACGTCTCTCCCTCTTTCTTCTCTCTTTATTTCCTCTCTTTCTCTCAATCTCGCTTTCCCCCTCCATCCCTCCCTCCTCTATCTCTCTCTATGTGGATCCAGGACAGATCCCAGGGCTCTAATAGCTAGGTGACCTCTCTCTATTAAGCCCCACCCCTTCCTTCTGTTCTTGCGGTCACTTCCTGCTTCTCCTCCAATAAGAATTAATTTGAATGAAATAAGTCTGAATCATTCCATTGTACTCCACACCAGGCCTGGATGACTTTCTTAGGGCATCCTTCCCGGAACGCTGTTGGTTTAAGCAATTTTATGGAATTCTGTCCATGAAATGGGCCATGTTTTATATTTTGGTGTTGAGGAGAGAGAGAGAGATTTAATAAGTATTAAAACAGATTTTCCCTTAGATATCTACCTCGTAATACTTCTAAAAGTGACATCCATACATCTGCATACTCCTTCCATCCCACACCCATCCCTCCCTCCTTCTCTCCTTCTATGCCCAGCGAATGGACGACTTTTGTTGTTGTCCCTCCATGTGAGCCAACATAATGCACCACACCCTGTGTGTCTGTCTGCTAAAAATACCTTGGCAGGACTGGATGTATTGTCTGATGACAGGCGATGTATAATGCAGATATTGTGTGATAGTACACACACACACACACACACACTGATAGCGTGTGTCAGGTATGCGTTCTGCATTGGGTGTTTGAGGTATAGGGTCCCTTATGGGGGTTAGCCCAGACCCCCTACACCCCCTTTACCACTCCCTAACAACTCTTTATCACCCCACAGTGGAGGTGAGGTTACACTATGTCATTAATAACACTGACACCAGTGACACGTATTGTTGGTGAATGAACCTAGATGCTCATTGTGACCTTTTACACAGATACTCAACATTTACTGTGATACCCATGTACAGTGTAGTCTACACTCTTAGAATAAAAGGTGCAATCTAGAACCTATAAGGGTTCTTCAGCTGTTTCCATAGGATAACCTTTTTTTGTTCCAGGTAGAACCGTTTTAGTTCCAGGTAGAACCCTTTGGGGTTTCATGTAGAACCCTACCTGGAACCAAAAAGGCTTTTCCTGGAACCAAAAATGGTTATCCTATGGGGACAGCTAAAGAAGCTGTTTGAAACCCTTTTATCTAAGATTGCATATCACTTTCCTGATAATCAGTTGTTATGTGTGGTTGTGGTTGAGGTGAGTGTTATGATGTGGTGTTGGGATGAGTTAGTCTTATACAAGGTGAAGGTCTTTGAGTTGGAGATTGTCTATGTTTTGGCCAGGTATGGTTTCCAATCAGAGGCAGCAGCCTATCGTTGTCTCTGATTGGGAACCATACTTAGGCAGCCTTTTCCCACCTGAAGTTGTGGGATGTTATTTTTGTACCGCTCGTTATAGCCTGCAAGACGTGACGGTCGTTTGTCATTGTTTATTCTTTTGTTTCAGTGTTCTGATTTAAAATAAATTCAAGATGAACACTCACCACGCTGCACCTTGGTCTACTCCTTTGGACGATCGTTACACTCAGTATAGAGAACCTGCTGAATGTTTTTTCTACTGATAGGCTATCAGTGTTAAGGAGATGCAGGCCTACATATGAACATTCCTGTGGTGTAATAACTATTTTATTTCTTTGACAGTCATCTTACTGTAATAACATCAGAATGATCTGTCACAGAGGATTTCTCTCTCTGCTCATATGGTCTTAGTGCATGTGCTGGTGTTGTACATAATATGTGTAGGTATCGTCAATCTGTTCTGCTTCTCTGACTCAAGTTAAACAGGATATACAGTAGATAGGTAGGGGTGGTATCGTCAATCTGTTCTGCTTCTCTGACTCAAGTTAAACAGGATATACAGTAGATAGGTAGGGGTGGTATCGTCAATCTGTTCTGCTTCTCTGACTCAAGTTAAACAGGATATACAGTAGATAGGTAGGGGTGGTATCGTCAATCTGTTCTGCTTCTCTGACTCAAGTTAAACAGGATATACAGTAGATAGGTAGGGGTGGTATCGTCAATCTGTTCTGCTTCTCTGACTCAAGTTAAACAGGATATACAGTAGATAGATAGGGGTTGGGATCAAGCAGAAGACACATTTCATTTCCCTGTGATAATGGACAACAAATTAAACACATTAGTGGTGTTTGTTTGGTAGAGAACACAAACAAGCAATAAAGACTATTGGAGGGATCCAAACTTCTTTCTGCACTTAAATTTGACAAGACTTCTTTGAGTACTCAGTAGTGTATATGACTAGACTGTAGATTATATTGTGTATCTTTCTCTCTGTTCACTACAGGAGGCTCTGGCCCATGTTAATGCCCATACCCAGGTGGCGCGGCCACCAGTGGACCCATCGGAGCTGTTCCCCAGGCTGTGCCACCTGGTGCGGGCCGAGACTGGCTACGGCTTCAACCTGCACAGTGAGAAGTCCCGGCCGGGCCAGTACATCCGCTCCCTGGACCCTGGGTCTCCAGCTGACCACGCCGGGCTCAGACCACAGGACAGACTCATAGAGGTGAGGAGAGAGGGGATGGGTGGAGGAGGGGAGAGGAGAGGGGGATGGGTGGAGGAGGGGAGAGGAGAGGGGGATGGGTGGAGGGGGGAAGGATGGGTGTTGAAAGAGGGCAAGTGGTTAGAGACTAAAGAAGGGTGGGGGACTGTGGAGCTCCATGAAGGTGTTTATTTTTCATGAAGGTGAGGAGGATAGGTTTGTGAGGAGGAGGCTGGGAAGAAGGGCTAGTCCAGGAAGAGGATAGAGCTGCAGGGGATTGGTGGGAGAGGGAGGAGGGAGTCTGATGTCTTAATAATCATGGAACTATGGACCAGTAGAGGCTTGGTTTGTAAACTTTAGACAAGCGGTGAGAGAGAAGGAGACAGACTCCAATCAGCTAGTTTACAATGGTCCTAATGAGACCCTAATGAGGTGGGCTTTGAGAAATGGGGTTGGAACACCCTAATTACGGGGGTTTATAGAACATGTCAGAGAGAGAGAGGGAGTGGGGTGATTGAACATGTGTCTGAGATAAGGGATACAGAGTGAGGCCCCAAGAGGCCTTTTACTCCCCTATGTACATGCAAATGGGTGTGTGCTTGCTTGTGAATGTTTGGGTTTGTGCTTATCAGTGTGTGTGTGTACACAGGTGTGACCTGGTGTGGCAGCAGTCTCAATGCTCATCCTTCATGCGTGTGCAGGGCCACACGTGCCTGGTTTAACCCCTCTAACGATACCACTGCTACAACACGGCCTGGACCCCGGCCTCATCTCTCACATGTTTTAGTTGAGATTAAGGAGGACAGGCTGATAGTGGGGAGAGGATGTTCATCAGTCTGAAAGCAGGATACAGACGGGAGAGAAACATATGAGGCATGAATGTGTGGGAGAAAGAAGGGGGGGGATAGCAGAGGGTCAGAGATAGAGGGATAGAAGGAGACAGACAGGGGAGAAGCAGACGTGTGGAACATACTGATCCTGCTCACCATACACCCTCTCAATCAGACCCCCAGACACATTCCCATGAGCCCTGACCCCAGAGCAGTACATCAGGGCCTAACAGGGCCACACAATGCCAAAACAGGGTAAAACAGGGTCAAATACAGGGTCAGACAGGACGTTAAATACACCGCATCAAAAACACAGGGTCAAATGAAAGTCACACAGAGCCAAACAGAATCTAGCTTAGTTTAACTAAACCTAACCTGGCTCGTAGCATTACCATGACGTTACCATAGCGTTGTGGTGAAAACACAAGGCTGGAAACAGTATAAACAAACCGTAATATGGCAGGCAGAGCAGTTGCATACAGTAGACCCCAACAGGGTCAAAGAGAGACACACACACACACGCACAGCTATACCATTCCAGTCCTGCTCATACAGTATGAGTAACACGGACAGCAATACCATTCCAGTCCTGCTCATACAGTATGAGTAACACGGACGGCTATACCATTCCAGTCCTGCTCATACAGTATGAGTAACACGGACAGCTATACCATTCCAGTCCTGCTCATACAGTATGAGTAACACGGACGGCTGCACACACACTGGCACTAGAGGGAGGAGTTGCTTTCAATGCTTTGATGTCCCTCTGTCTGTCCAGCAACAGGAAACAGTGAGAGTGAACTGTAGCTATGGGAGTTAGCTTCCTGTGTCTGTTAGATGACAATAACAGGCCAGGTCACTCCCTGTCCATGTGCTCTAAGGTCCATAAATAGGTTTTATCATGTTTATATAGAGACTAAAGAGTCCCTGCCCTGAATCTGAAGACACACATCCAGAGAGAGAGACAGAGAGGCCTAGATCTTCTGCACAGATTCTGTCAGACCTGGGCCCTGACAGTAAATCTCAGTAAGACAAAAATAATGGTGTTCCAAAAAAGGTTCAGTTCCCAATAAAGCCTTTTAAATTGAAATGTAATTGACAGAGATACCCTGAACCTGAACCTGAATACACACACGCCCAGGGAGACAGAGATACCCTGAACCTGAACCTGAATACACACGCCCAGGGAGACAGAGACGGATGACTACACAGGACAGTAAATACAATGGGCTCCATTGGGTTAATACAGGGTATAGTTCAATGCAGTACTGTAGGACATTCCACTGACTCCCCTCCCCACTGCTTAGATACTGTAAACACTCAGAGAGCCCATATACTTGAGACAATACAGTACTGTTTGTCTCTACTGTGCTCTTCAATTCATAACAATAGAATCTCATTCTACGTCTATGCATTACCTTCCACAATATGTCTGCAAAGCAGCATTCAGCAACCATCTGTGACATTCCACCACATCATATTCAAAAAGGTATTTGTAGATCAAGAGCCTGTATTGGTGTCGTCTTCTGAACACAACACAGTTAAAAGCCTTGGCCTTCTCCCTTCCTGTATGAATGGGGCTCAACAGCATCAGCTGTGTTTTGACAGGACCAAGTGAAAGGGATTTCTAATGAACACAGTCTGGGTGTATAGTTTCAGCTCAGAGTGGTTCATTTATAGTCATTGAAACCCTGTCTGTGTTGGCTAGATTAGCGCTAAGTGAAGTTACTCCCTACCCACTGATTCAGGGTCCCTATAATCAGTGGTGGAAAAAGTACCCAATTGTCATACTTGAGTAAAATTAAAGATAACTTGATAGAAAATAACTCATGTAAAAGTGAAAGTCGGCCAGTAAAATACCTGAGTCAAAGTAAAAAACGATTTGGTTTTAAATATACTTAAGTATCAAAAGTAAAAGTATAAATAATTTCACATTCCTTATATTAAGCAAACCAGATGGCACAAGTTTCTTGTTTTTAAATGTACGGATAACCAGGGGTACACTCCAACACTCAGACATCATTTACAAACGAAGCATGTGTGTTTAGTGAGTCCGCCAGATCAGAGGCAGTAGGGATGTTTTCTTGATAAGTGCGTGAATTGGACCATTTTCCTTTCCTGCTAAGCATTCAAAAATGTAATGACTACTTTTGGGTGTCAGAGAAAATGTATTAAGTAAAAAGTACATCATTTTCTTTAGGAATACAGTGGAGGAAAATTAAAAGTTGGCAAAAATATAAATAGTAAAGTACAGATACCCCAAAAAACTACTTAAGTAGTACTTTAAAGTATTTTTACTTAAGTACACTATATACAAAAGTATGTGGACTCTTCAAATTAGTGGATTTGGCTATTTTAGCCACACCCGTTGCTGACAGGTGTATAAAATCGAGCACACAGCCATGCAATCTCCCTAGACAAACATTGGCAGTAGATTGGCCTTATCAGAGAGCTCAGTGACCTTCAACGTGGCAGCATCATAGGATGCCACCTTTCCAACAAGTCAGTTCGTCAAATTTCTGCCCTGCTAGAGCTGCCCCAGTCAACTGTAAGTGCTGTTATTGTGAAGTGGAAACGTTTAGGAGCAACAACAGCTCAGCCACGAAGTGGTATGTCACATAAGCTCACAGAACGGGACCGCCGAGTGCTGAAGTGTGTGGTGCGTAAAAATCATTTATCATCAGTTGCAACACTCACTACCGAGTTCCAAACTGCCTCTGGAAGCAACATCAGCACAAGAACTGTTCGTCGGGAGCTTCATAAAAATAGGTTTCCATGGCCGAGCAGCCGCACACAAGCCTAAGATCACCATGCGCAATGCTAAGTGTCAGCTGGAGTGGTGTAAAGCTCGCCACCATTGGACTCTGGAGCAGTGGAAACGCGTTCTCTGGAGTGATGAATCACGCTTCACCATCTGGCAGTCTGATGGATGAATCTGGGTATGGCAGATGACAGGAATACACTACCTGCCCCAATGCATAGTGCCAACTGTAAAGTTTGGTGGAGGGGGAATAATGGTCTGGGGCTGTTTTTCATGGTTCGGGCTACAGGCCCCTTATTCTAGACGATTCTGGGCTTCCAACTTTGTGGCAACAGTTTGGGGAAGGCCCTTTCCTGTTTCCCAGTGCACAAAGCGAGGTCCATACAGAAATGGTTTGTCAAGATCAGTGTGGAAGAACTTGACTGGCCTCTACAGAACCCTGACCTCAACCCCATCGAACACCTTTGGGATGAATTGGAGTGCCGACTGCGAGCCAGGCCTAATTGCCCAACATCAGTGTGCAACCTCACTAATGCTCTTGTGGCTGAATGGAAGCAAGTCCCCGCAGCAATGTTCCAACATCTAGTGGAAAGCCTTTCCAGAAGAGGCTGTTATAGCAGCAAAGGGGGGGACCAACTCCATATTAATGCCCATGATTTTGGAATGAGATATTCAATGAGCAGGTGTCCACATACTTTTGGTAATGTAGAGTACTTTACATCACTGCCTATAAACATTTAGGTTAGGATCAAGAGTAGGCTGATCTGGTCCTAGATCTGGGGTTAAGGGTTAAGGACTACTTTTACCTTATGCGCTTAGAGCAGTTTCCCCTATACAGTCAGTGTCAGTAAACTGTAGTCAGTGAAGCCCTGTCACTCAGTCATTGGTTTTAATGCTCTGTCTCTTCGTTGTAGCTGGATTAGTGCTAAGTGGCTAGGTCACTGTACCTGCTGAAACTGCAGGCAGAGCCCTGGGGGTTTGGCCTCGGTAACCCCAGGCAGGTGTGTGGGCTCAGCGGTTGACTAGAGGATGATTATGTGTGTGTTATTCTCTGTGGCTAATGGAGGATGTCCTGACCAAGCAACTGTGTGGCACGGTTCACTGCTTGGTCCATCTGTCAGCAGCTCGTTAGCAAGGTGAAAACCCATTCTCACTCACTCACACACACACACACACACACACACACACACACACACACACACACACACACACACACACACACACACACACACACACATACACATACACATTCCAGGGTGTACAACCTAAGCAAACACTGACGATTATGATAGTACCTTGAAAACGACTGCTCTGTAAAGCATTCGAACAGCACTGTATTCCAATGAAAAACAGGTTTGGCACACTAGCACTACACTGACTGTTGTATTGTGTGGGAGTCGCCTAATGAACAAGGGCCCTATTAATTAGCTTGAGTGGGCTGGATTGTTTTGTTGGATTGTGAAGGATTGCTGCTGCTATGAAACATGACACAACACCTGCTCCCCTAGCCCAACACAAAGGGGGCTTGTTCCTCCTCATGCACTAGGGCTGGTAGGATGAGACGATTCTCTACCAATTAGTGTGTGATGACTCCACTGAGCCTTATGTTCTGACACCAACTCTAATGGCGAGAGAGAGAGACAGAGAGAGAGAGAGAGAGAGACAGAGAGAGGGAGACAAAGAGACAGAGAGGGAGAGACAAAGAGACAGAGAGGGAGAGACAAAGAGACAGAGAGGGAGAGACAAAGAGACAGAGAGGGGGAGACAAAGAGACAGAGAGGGGGAGACAAAGAGACAGAGAGGGAGAGACGGAGAGGGAGAGAGGGAGAGACGGAGAGGGAGAGAGAGAGAGACGGAGAGGGAGAGAGAGAGGGAGAGAGTGAGAGACAGAGAGTGAGACAGAGAGAGAGAGACAAAGAGAAGGAGAGACAAAGAGACAGAGAGGGAGAGACAAAGAGGGAGAGATGGAGAGAGAGGGAGAGAGAGAGAGAGAGAGGGAGAGAGAGAGGGAGAGAGTGAGAGACAGAGTGAGAGACAGAGAGAGAGAGACAAAGAGACAGAGGGAGAGACGGAGAGGGAGAGACGGAGAGGGAGAGACGGAGAGGGAGAGAGAGAGAGAGGGAGAGAGAGAGAGAGGGAGAGACAGAGAGCGAGAGAAAGAAAGAATAGATAGAGAAGGGTTTCTGATAGTGAAGGGGTCATCACCGTAATGGTTATCACTGCTTAACTCTCACTCTCTCGCTTTCTTTCATGCTCTTTTTTTTCCCTTTTTCTCTCTTTCACACACAACACACACTCAACTTCTCTTGGTTTTACACATTTTTTCCTTTCTTTCTCTCTCTTTCCCTCCTTCTCCTAGTCTCTCCCTAGCCTTAACAGGCTCTCACTGGACTTATACATTTCCTATGTAACAGTTAGTTATGAGAGAGTAGGCGGGTATCTAGCCGTGTTGTTACAGTGTATTAGACCAGTCTGGTATCTAGCCGTGCTGTTACAGTGTATTAGACCAGTCTGGTATCTAGCCGTGTTGTTACAGTGTATTAGACCGGTCTGGTATCTAGCCGTGTTGTTACAGTGTATTAGACCAGTCTGGTATCTAGCCGTGTTGTTACAGTGTATTAGACCAGTCTGGTATCTAGCCGTGCTGTTACAGTGTATTAGACCAGTCTGGTATCTAGCCGTGTTGTTACAGTGTATTAGACCGGTCTGGTATCTAGCCGTGTTGTTACAGTGTATTAGACCAGTCTGGTATCTAGCCGTGTTGTTACAGTGTATTAGACCAGTCTGGTATCTAGCCGTGCTGTTACAGTGTATTAGACCAGTCTGGTATCTAGCCGTGTTGTTACAGTGTATTAGACCAGTCTGGTATCTAGCCGTGTTGTTACAGTGTATTAGACCGGTCTGGTATCTAGCCGTGTTGTTACAGTGTATTAGACCGGTCTGGTATCTAGCCGTGTTGTTACAGTGTATTAGACCGGTCTGGTATCTAGCCGTGTTGTTACAGTGTATTAGACCGGTCTGGTATCTAGCCGTGTTGTTACAGTGTATTAGACCAGTCTGGTATCTAGCCGTGGTGTTACAGTGTATTAGACCAGTCTGGTATCTAGCCGTGGTGTTACAGTGTATTAGACCAGTCTGGTATCTAGCCGTGTTGTTACAGTGTATTAGACCAGTCTGGTATCTAGCCGTGCTGTTACAGTGTATTAGACCAGTCTGGTATCTAGCCGTGCTGTTACAGTGTATTAGACCGGTCTGGTATCTAGCCGTGTTGTTACAGTGTATTAGACCGGTCTGGTATCTAGCCGTGTTGTTACAGTGTATTAGACCGGTCTGGTATCTAGCCGTGTTGTTACAGTGTATTAGACCGGTCTGGTATCTAGCCGTGTTGTTACAGTCTATTAGACCGGTCTGGTATCTAGCCGTGTTGTTACAGTGTATTAGACCGGTCTGGTATCTAGCCGTGTTGTTACAGTGTATTAGACCAGTCTGGTATCTAGCCGTGCTGTTACAGTGCATTAGACCAGTCTGGTATCTAGCCGTGCTGTTACAGTGCATTAGACCAGTCTGGTATCTAGCCGTGCTGTTACAGTGTATTAGACCAGTCTGGTATCTAGCCGTGCTGTTACAGTGTATTAGACCAGTCTGGTATCTAGCCGTGCTGTTACAGTGTATTAGACCAGTCTGGTATCTAGCCGTGTTGTTACAGTGTATTAGACCAGTCTGGTATCTAGCCGTGTTGTTACAGTGTATTAGACCAGTCTGGTATCTAGCCGTGTTGTTACAGTGTATTAGACCAGTCTGGTATCTAGCCGTGCTGTTACAGTGTATTAGACCAGTCTGGTATCTAGCCGTGTTGTTACAGTGTATTAGACCAGTCTGGTATCTAGCCGTGCTGTTACAGTGTATTAGACCAGTCTGGTATCTAGCCGTGCTGTTACAGTGTATTAGACCAGTCTGGTATCTAGCCGTGCTGTTACAGTGTATTAGACCAGTCTGGTATCTAGCCGTGCTGTTACAGTGTATTAGACCAGTCTGGTATCTAGCCGTGTTGTTACAGTGTATTAGACCAGTCTGGTATCTAGCCGTGCTGTTACAGTGTATTAGACCAGTCTGGTATCTAGCCGTGTTGTTACAGTGTATTAGACCAGTCTGGTATCTAGCCGTGTTGTTACAGTGTATTAGACCAGTCTGGTATCTAGCCGTGTTGTTACAGTGTATTAGACCAGTCTGGTATCTAGCCGTGCTGTTACAGTGTATTAGACCAGTCTGGTATCTAGCCGTGTTGTTACAGTGTATTAGACCAGTCTGGTATCTAGCCGTGCTGTTACAGTGTATTAGACCAGTCTGGTATCTAGCCGTGTTGTTACAGTGTATTAGACCAGTCTGTGTCACAACCGCCTCCTACTGCCCTCACTTCATAAGCAGCAGCGTTAGTGAATTTTAAAACAAAATCCCCCTCAGGACACTGATACCTGAAACCCACACTATTGGTTCAGCAGAAGCTAGGCATCAATATTTGATGGTGTACCAACGTTAAGGCAGGCAGCACCGTGCAAAGCTACAGTACTAGCTGAATAGAGTTAATGGAATATACAGGAGTCTGTGGAAAGTCACAGGGAGAAACTCTCCGACAGAAACTGATGTGTTAGTGACTGGGGTGTAGGTGTGAGGGCTTCTCACTTTTCATACACTCTCTCTCCCCTCTCTTTCTCTCCTCACACACTCCCCCCTCACTCTTTTCCAGCTGAATTCACAAGTTGCCGAACCAATAAAAGAGGGATTACTATGACCAAAGAGAGAGAAAAAAAGTGTTTGAAAAGGAAACAAATAAATGATGTTCTACTGTTAGAGCCCATTAGCTTACATGCTCGTTCCATCCCTGTTGTAATGGGGTATGGAATGTAAAGGTATTCTGTTCAGCTTGTACGTCATTGAGGAAGGAATGCAGAATATTCTCTCTCTCTATGTACCATCTTGCAAAATGTTGTGTCTGATTACTCACAGGTTTTGTCCTCACTCTTCATTGAGTCCAGTGGAAAATGATTGTTTTGGTGCATAGCACCCTCTACTGTTTGGATCAAGTAATGGTTCGCATATTCAGTTGATCCTTGTCTGAATAAATAAGTATTTTAGTTTAGGCTATACCATGGTTTTGGACAGTTGTGAATCAGGTAAAGAGAATGTTGTTGGATTGAGACTGGTGAACTGCTGCACTGGTCCAATGTGGACGTACCAGAAATCAACTGTAAGTCAACCAGTGTAAAGTCTGCACACCAGTAATGACAGACGAGCGACCAACATCACTAGTGTGCTTTTTTAGAACTTGTTTTGGATACTTAGTTGTTCCTGTCTGAACCAGCAGCAGGATCTAGAGTTTTCACTGTTTCTTTCCTACTGTATACATATTCACAACCAGACAGCCTTGAACATCTTTCAGACATTGAAACATTGAGACAGTGACGAGGCCAGATCACAGAATCCCAGACAACAGTATAGATGGAGACATCTAACATCACTCACCCATAACACCCTTTCTTCCCCTCTGCCTCCCTTCTCTCCTTTCAGGTGAATGGGGTGAACGTGGAGGGCATGCGCCATGCCGAGGTTGTGGCCTTCATAAAGACAGGAGGAGATGAGACCAGGTTGCTGGTGGTGGACCCTGACACAGACCATCACTTTAAGAAGATGGGCGTCACCCCGTTGGCCAGCCACGTCAAAGGTAGGCCTACACCCTTGTTTATCTGTAAAACAGAATATTTATTTAAAGTGTACTCTTATAAACCACGCCAAAGGCACAGTACAGCTCAGGACAAGTCTCTAGTCTAATTGTACATCTACATTGTACAGTTGCATATTGAGAAGGCGGTAATGGTGTTGATGATCCTAATCTACAGTGAAATGTTATGGTGTAGTTCATCAAAACCAGCATCAGATTACTGACCTCCAAATCTGAGCCTGTAATTCTGGGTGTTGGGTGAAGGTGCCCGTAGGGTGGATCAGTTTTGCATTTCCCCCCACTAATGGTTAAGGTTAGGATTGGGGGGAGGAAAGGGTAGAGAAGCTGATCCTAGATCTGTACATAGAGAGTAATTCTGACCCTTCTTTCCCAGACTATGACGGTCCGTCCATATCCAACGGCTCCCCCAGTCCTCAGATCAACGGCAGCTTCACCAGCCGCTCCATCCAGTCACACCACTCTGACCTGAGCAGTCCTGACAACAGCCTGCAGGTGAGACGTGTGTGTGTGTGTGTGTGTGTGTGCGGACTATATTGTAGTGTACAGTATATAACCTCTTGTTATTTCATATAACACATACAGTGTATCACATTAACACAGATATTATCAGAATTACACATCAGGGTTCTATTTCAAATCATTAAATTCAGGAAGTAAACTGAGGTCTACCAATTTTACCATTCCCACATTTGACCAATTCCAAATCATTGAGCAAATTAGAAGATTTGGAATTCCCTGAATTGACTGAATTGAAATTGAATTGGCTTCCAGTTGAAGCTCGCATCTGCTACAAGACCATGGTGCTTGCCTACGGAGCTGTTAGGGGAACGGCACCTCCGTACCTTCAGGCTCTGATCAGGCCCTACACCCAAACAAGGGCACTGCGTTCATCCACCTCTGGCCTGCTGGCCCCCCTACCTCTGCGGAAGCACAGTTCCCGCTCAGCCCAGTCAAAACTGTTCGCTGCTCTGGCACCCCAATGGTGGAACAAGCTCCCTCACGACGCCAGGACAGCGGAGTCAATCACCACCTTTCGTAGACACCTGAAACCCCACCTCTTTAAGGAATACCTGGGATAGGATAAAGCAATCCTTCTAACCCCCCCCCCAAAAAAAAATATATAGATGCACTATTGTAAGTGGTTGTTCCACTGGATATCATAAGGTGAATCCACCAATTTGTAAGTCACTCTGGATAAGAGTGTCTGCTAAATGACGTAAATGTAAAATGAATTGACCTCAACCCTGCCATGCGTGTGAATGTCAACCCACACTATAACTACCAAGTAGTCTCTGATATTAATCTGTCTGTCTGTCTGTCTGTCTGTCTGTCTGTCTGTCTGTCTGTCTGTCTGTCTGTCTGTCTGTCTGTCTGTCTGTCTGTCTGTCTGTCTGTCTGTCTGTCTGTCTGTCTGTCTGTCTGTCTGTCTGTCTGTCTAGCTGGGAGAGGACGAGGCGGGCCGTCTGATGGACCCGTTTGCTGAGATCGGCCTGCTCCTGAGTCCCACAGCGGCTGAGGCCAAAGAGAAGGCCCACGCCAAGAGAGCCAAGAAGAGAGCCCCTCAGATGGACTGGGACAAAAAACACCAGCTCTTCAGCAACTTCTGAACTTTTCTTCCACCCAATGAGAGAAGCAGAGAGACTGTCGAATTTGACATTTCTGAAAGTTACCTTCAACATCCCTACCCGTTACCGCACCACCACTACCAACCAATCCAACAGAAGAGAATACGCAGATAGAATGTTGTTCTCTGAACGTTGGCAATCCAACACCCTCCTGCTTTCAAAATGGACCGGATGGAATGATGGACATCTCATCCTTTACCCCTCCTTCAATCCTCCCTTCTTCCACCCTTCTCTATACCCCCATCCCACCCCAGAGAGAGCTTGTCTGCTGGAATGGACTGGAATAAGAGACTCAAGATTACCAGCTTCTTCTGAATCCTCCCATCATCATCGCTCTTTCCCTAAACCATCCCATGTCCCTCTTCTTCTACAACTAACTCCCACCTTCTCTGAGGACTGCTCTGGACAGAGAAGGCACTTATTTTTATATTTAGAAAGTGGAAAACCACCATAATAGGTGTTAGCCAGCCCAGCTATATGGAGTATGGGGAATATGGACTATGTGAGATGTTTGTGAACACTGTGACCTGATCTTAAACATTGGGGTTTGTTTTGACCCTGTAAGAGAAGGAACGTATGTCCAAAGATGGATGAAACTCTTCCTCCCATGATCCTCCTGTGATTTTATTGTGTGATCGATGCGCCTCAGACTTCAACGATTCGCTCACCAGGAAAAGCACAAACTGGAGGCTGAATAGCATTGCTTCTGTATCATCTCTGTTTGTATTTGTATCAAAGCATCTGTTTTCTCATAATGTCATAACATTTCCACTTTGCTCCCTATGTTGGATATGAACTGGTATTCATAGATGGTGTTAACAATGCATAGACAATCAAAAGCCTCACTCCATCCCTTACCTCCCTCTCAATATGATAGCATTTAAGATACATTGACTAAATGCATGCATACATGCACACACAAAAGCCCCCTATGATTCTCTAGCCTATAGGCCTGCTTCACTCATTCTAAGTCAGTTTAAGTGTATTTATGTCTAGTACACCAGGGGGTGCTAATAAGACACACAGCAACATGAAGCCACTACAGTACACTGCTCAGAGATGTATGAGGATTGGGACATGAAAGTACCATAGAAGGAGAAGATAGCCTGGGGATGATATCACCACTTTAAAGATGTATGAGATCTATGTAACACCTTGTAACATTTACGTAAAGCCTGCAGGTATGTGTTATTACTAGTTATGAGTATCTATCATGCTTTATTACCTGTTAGGAGCAAATATAATGCTTTATTACTTGCTATGAGCATGTATAATGCTTTATTACTTGCTATGAGCATGTATAATGCTTTATTACTTGTTATGAGCAAATATAATGCTATATTACTTGCTATGAGCATCTATAATGTTTTATTACTTGCTACAGTATGAGCATCGATAATGCTGTATTACTTGTTATGAGCAAATATAATGCTTTATTACTTGTTATGAACATCTCCATCTAAGAGCCGAACTCCTTTATATGCAAAACTATAGATAGAAATAATGTATGAAATACCAAGATGGATATTGTACGGGATTGAAAGTGAGCCCAGCGTATCAAAGAAAGCTTACATCACTCAGTGTTGATGTGATGTTGTGGTAAAGTGATGACAGACTGACATAGTGCTTGTATCAGCTACTCCAGACTGGGCTGTCTTTCCGTTTCACTTCAGAAGGGAAGGACACAGTTATTTTTGTACAACATGCCTGAATGCTGTGGATTGTGGATCGGCTGTGGTATCAGGGGCTTTGGTATGTGAGTATAGCCTGGTCGCAGATCTATTTGTGCGGTATTGCCAACTCCTATGGTCATTATCAAGAGGCGTCACACAACAATAGCCATAGGAGTTGGTAAGGCAGCACAAACCGATCTCGGACCAGGCTACTCTGAGCTATGGGGCTAGGGGCTCTGATCAGTGGGCCTGCCCAGTGGGGTCTGTGGTGGTGGGGCAGTGGGGTGTGTGGGAGAGGCCTATCCTGGAGGTCAGACTCAGAGATGCTCTAATGAATGAGACCAGGGGAGCCACAGGACTTACAGGAGATTAGTCCTAGCATAGGATAGCATGGGGACAGCTGTCCTGCACACAGACACACACCAGACCAAACCACTGTCACGCCTCATAGGGAGGTGAAGATCAAGTTTTTCTTACTGCGTGTGTGTCATCCACTGTTACGGATAGTAATCTCAGGTCCCCCCGGTCGTTCATATTGTGGTAGGATCTACACAAAGAGAACACTCCCCAGACCAAACCACTGCTACATCTCATACGGGGGTGAAGGGAGATAGAAGGGAAAGTTTGTCTCTGTGTCATCCATTGTTACTATTCACCCAGGGTCCGTAGAGTGCCGATCTAGGATCAGTTTTGCCTTTTAGATCATAACTAATAAGATTATTTGGACAGGAGTGACCTGATACTAGTTCAGCACTCCTACTCTGAGATGCTTTCTGAATACGGGCCCAGGTCCCCCCTGGAGGTTCATATTGTGGTAGGATCTGAAATGCGGGTTCCTGGTTGGGCTAGGTCTGAGGTACAGGCCAGGGTCAGCTGTGCTATGCGGCGCCGACTCCACACTTAGGACGGAGAGAAATGTTTGATCTGTTTTCATATATTGCACAATTTATTTTTTGTTAATACGCATATTGTCATTACTATTACTCATAATAGTACAGAAAAAAAGTGTTTTTATTTCTCTGGTTTCCATTTGTGATCTAGCACCAATGTGTTTGCATAAGGGTTTTTACTATTGGTCCATATGATAAGCTGACGGTTAAACCCTGAGCAGAATGGTATATGACCCATGTATATTTACATTTTAGTCATTTGGCAGACGCTCTTATCGAAAGCGACTTAAGGAGCAATTAGGGGTTAAGTGCCTTGCTCAAAAGTTTGTTGACAGATTTTTCACCTAGTCGGTTTGGAGATTCAAACCAGCGACCTATCGGTTACTGGCCCAATGCTCTTAACCACTAGGCTACCTGCCTCCCTACAGTATATATATGGCAGGTTGTATTTTTTCAATAAAGTGTGACAATCTCCTTCTGGACAATATGACATCATCTCAGTGTCATCCCTTCTTCTTCTGTAAGTCTGTTGTCTCTGATACTAGTGGGGGGGGGTTTATCTGTTCAATGAGCTAATCTTCCCACAGCTGTGATCCAGGAGTTCTCAGAGTAACTCCTCTTCTCTCTCCGTTTGTCTCTCTCAATCTTCCCCCTTCTATCTATCTCCCTCCCTAATGTCCCGGTCCTCCTTCATGTTCTCTCTCTCTCTCTCTGTCCCCCTCGATCCCTAAGGATTATGTCAGTGTTGGCATACAGTTTCACTCTGTTTCCAGAATTCTCTTGTGCCTCCAGCTGCCGTGATTACTCAGGCCCGTTAGAGGTCACGCAGAGGTCCAGAGTGTGTGTTTAGGAGGAGTTTGTGTGTGTGTGTGTGTGTGTGTCTCTGTCTGTCTGTCTGTCTGTCTGTCTGTCTGTCTGTCTGTCTGTCTGTCTGTCTGTCTGTCTGTCTGTCTGTCTGTCTGTCTGCGTGTGTTCAGTCAAGTGTGAAAGAGTCTCATTATAGAATGTGTGTCCTTTACTGTCTACTACGGTGCTTCAGCAGTCTGGCATTCAGAGCTTCCCAGCCTGTTTGTACTAGACTCAGCAGTCTGGCATTCAGAGCTTCCCAGCCTGTTTGTACTAGACTCAGCAGTCTGGCATTCAGAGCTTCCCAGCCTGTTTGTACTAGACTCAGCAGCCTGGCATTCAGAGCTTCCCAGTCTGTTTGTACTAGACTCAGCAGCCTGGCATTCAGAGCTTCCCAGCCTGTTTGTACTAGACTCAGCAGTCTGGCATTCAGAGCTTCCCAGCCTGTTTGTACTAGACTCAGCAGCCTGGCATTCAGAGCTTCCCAGCCTGTTTGTACTAGACTCAGCAGCCTGGCATTCAGAGCTTCCCAGCCTGTTTGTACTAGACTCAGTAGACTGGCATTCAGAGCTTCCCAGCCTGTTTGTACTAGACTCAGCAGCCTGGCATTCAGAGCTTCCCAGCCTGTTTGTACTAGACTCAGCAGCCTGGCATTCAGAGCTTCCCAGCCTGTTTGTACTAGACTCAGCAGCCTGGTATTCAGAGCTTCCCAGCCTGTTTGTACTAGACTCAGCAGACTGGCATTCAGAGCTTCTCAGCCTGTTTGTACTAGACTCAGCAGACTGGCATTCAGAGCTTCCCAGCCTGTTTGTACTAGACTCAGCAGACTGGTATTCAGAGCTTCCCAGCCTGTTTGTACTAGACTCAGCAGCCTGGCATTCAGAGCTTCCCAGCCTGTTTGTACTAGACTCAGCAGTCTGGCATTCAGAGCTTCCCAGCCTGTTTGTACTAGACTCAGCAGCCTGGCATTCAGAGCTTCCCAGCCTGTTTGTACTAGACTCAGCAGACTGGCATTCAGAGCTTCTCAGCCTGTTTGTACTAGACTCAGCAGCCTGGCATTCAGAGCTTCCCAGCCTGTTTGTACTAGACTCAGCAGACTGGCATTCAGAGCTTCCCAGCCTGTTTGTACTAGACTCAGCAGAGACACTCTTACTGACTGGTGCCTAGTGTCTGTGTATCCTCCTACGCTTTCCCAGAAAGCCAGTCATGCATAGGTCAGAGGTCTGCGACTGGTCAAGTTAACGGTCAGACAGTGAGAACACAGTGATGACATGGTTACATGGGTCGTATTCATTAGGGCACACAGTAGCAGAATGTTTTGAAACTGAAAACAAAAAGGAGCATTTCTAATTGAGCAAGTCTCTCCCTGTTGAGGCCGTTTTCCTTGTATTTGTCATTTAGCAGACACGCTTATCCAGAGCGACTTACAGAAGCAATTAGAGTTACGTGCCTTGCTGAATGGCACATCAACAGATTATTCACCTAGTCATCTCAGGGATTCGAACCAGCAACCTTTTGGTTAATTGCCCAGCGCGCTTAACCGCTAGGCTACCTGCTGCCCCTCCACTTGGTTCCTAGTGAATACAGCCCTGTTGTGGGAGCACAGTGATGACATGTACACATACCTATTGTCATTGTTGAGGCTGTGTCTGAAATGGATGTGGAGGTGGTGAGGTCTTTCCAGAGTCAGGTCAACAAATAGACAAGACGTGGGCTGTGTCTAAGAGATTACTAAGATGTTATGTTGACTTTGTAAATCCTAACCTCAACAAATAGGCAGCATGTTCAAAACATCCCTATATCAGCAGAACCATCGGAGTTACAGACATTGAAACCCCCAGAAACCACTAAAAAGACATTCTCTGGCCACATACAGTTAGGCTTATCTACATTTACCTCAGCTGTTCACTAATAACTGTAAAAAAAAAACTGTACACTAACTGTAAAAAAACAACAACTGTACAGTAACACTCAGAAAGACAACAATACGCATTCAGTCAGCTAGGTGGAGCAACGGCAACAGTGCAAACTAGGCTGTGTGTGTGTGTGTGTGTGTGTGTGTGTGTGTGTGTGTGTGTGTGTGTGTGTGTGTGTGTGTGTGTGTGTGTGTGTGTAGCCCGGTACATCCAGTGCCATACCTGGTCTTTGTGGTAATGCGATGCCACACGAGGACGCATTAAACCCCCCAGAGGCGCTGGTGGAGACCGACTACGTTCTAGATGTGAAGCCAGGCAACATCAAAGGATGGACAAGTTCAAAGCAGGCAGCAATTTATCAGAGCAGTAAAAACGGATAAAGGATCCACAGGTGATCATTTCTATTCAGTCTGTCCCTGTCTATGCAGGCATGTTTAAACTCTCATTGTTGTTGGGTTTTGATGGGTGATTGCTCTCTCTTTCCCTATGTGTCTGTCTTTTTTCTTTCTCTCTCTGCCTCTCTCCCGTCTTGCTCACTCTTTGCCTCTCTCTCTCTCCCCCATTCCTCCATCCATCCCTCCCTTCCTCTCCTGCCCTGCCCAGGTTGGAGTAGTAGGGCCCCAGTAGTGCCAGTAGGGAAGCTGTGCCCAAGAGGAGAAACCGGAGCCGAGCCACGGAAGCACACGGGTAGAGGAGGGGGAGAGTAAGGGGGGAAGAGGAGGCGGGAGTCTCCGTAGCCATGGTGACTGTGTGTTTTTGTTAGCGGTGCGTGAGTCAGCCGAGCGATGAGTCACAGTCAGGAGGAAACACACATGGAGGCACTACAGACACACAGACACACTCACATGCACTCCCACTCACTGTGGAGCCAAATAAGGACAACTACACTAACATGCACACAGAGAGAGTAGAAAGAGAGAGGAGAGGAGAGAAGGAGAAAGGAGCATGAATGAAGAGAAGGAGAGGGAATAAGTAAGTCTGACTATGAAAAAGAAAGAGAGAGAAGCACTGAACGATTAAAAATAGAGAGACATGCAGAGAGAAATACAAAAGAAGGGAGTAGAGAGAAGAGAGAGTGGAACCACAAGCAGACAAATGTGGATGGAGGGAGGGGAGGAGAGAGGGAGAGGTTGGAAGAGGGCACGGGCACATACCTCTTCCCAGGGGCACACTTTATGAGGGATTCAGGGCGGAAATGAACACACCCTGTTAGTGCACACCTTGGCTTAGCTGACTAATCCTACAGTTACAGACTTAAGGCAGTGATTCCCAACTCCAGTCCTCCAGTACCCCCAACAGTACACATTTATTTGTAGCCTCAGACAAGCACACCTGATCCATCTTGTCAACTTATCATCAAGCCCTCAACGAGTTGAATCAGGTGAGTTTGTCTGAGGCTACAACAAAAATGTGTACTGTTGGGGATACTGGAGGACTGGAGTTGGGAAACGCTGCCTCTAGGGATTGTCCTATATGCCTACACATATACAGTTCCCTCCTGAATTATTGGCACCCTAGGTAAATATGAACAAGAAAGGCTGTGAAGAAATGTCACTGTTGTTTGTCAGCTTGATCTCACACTCAAAATATAATATGCATCTAACCTTTAATTGAGTTGAAATTGTTTAAAGAAAAAAAATCATCAAGAAAAAAATACTTCATTCAAAAACATGCGTGTCACAATTACTGCCACCCTAGAAATTCTTATGAACAAAATCTAATTGATGTATATTCCGATTAAGATTTTACTTTTTACAGTTTATCTGATTCTATGGGAACTCTTAAGTGACATTTACGTTTTCAAATAAAATAATGATTTTTTAAAACTAAATTAAAGGTTTAATGCAAATTATATTTTGAGTTTAAGATCAACCTGATAAACAACAATTACATGTATTTTTTCACAGCCTTTTTTGTTCATATTTACCTATCCTAATCTATATAATAGAGTGGTGTCTGCTTTTAGTCCTACACCTACACACCAAGAGATGAACACCGTCATCTATATAAAAGACAGGTTTCTGCTTTTATCCTATAGACCCATCAAACTCAACTCTGGACCTCCAAGGCAGTTCCACTCCTTAGTTTCATCGTTCCCCTCTAATCAGGGACTGATTTAGACCTGGGACACCAGTCACACTAATCAGGGACTGATTTAGACCTGGGACACCAGTCACACTAATCAGGGACTGATTTAGACCCGGGACACCAGTCACACTAATCAGGGACTGATTTAGACCCGGGACACCAGTCACACTAATCAGGGACTGATTTAGACCCGGGACACCAGTCACACTAATCAGGGACTGATTTAGACCCGGGACACCAGGTGTGTGCAATGAATTATCAGGTAGAACAGAAAACCAGACGGCTCCAGACCTCATAGTTAAGAGTTGAATGCCCCTGCTGTATAGACAGTGCTTCATCATATAGACAGTCCTACGCCTACACACCTATACAGAGATGTACACCATAATCTATGTAATAGATCTTTTAAACATTCTACTCTATGAAGGGCTGTGTGGTAAGAGTGGTAGAGTTAAAGAGAGGCATTAGACACTGTCATTTTTATATCCTTCGTTCTTTTTGGATGTGTTTCTTTTCCCACGGCGTGTTGTTTGAGCAGAGGAGCCTGGAGCGTGCGCACACACACACACACACACACAGACACACACACACACACACACACACACACACATAAACATCATCATCTCTTGTGTTTATTCGGAAGGGCTTGTGTAGGCTGAGGTTTATACATAGGGCCTATGGAGAGCAGAGCTGGCCTGGCGAGACAGAGTTTAATGTGTGTTTTGGCTGCTGTACCTCAGGAAGAGTGGCTCAGTACATACATCTCAGGGGGAAAGAGAGTGTTTCACACGTCTATGAGAGAGAGTGGAGATTGTGATGGAGGCCACACGGTACTACCATTTAATTCATTTCATTTATTATACACACACACGGTACATTAGACCCTAGGCTTGGGAAGTATACCGTATATACCGTATACAGGGGTATTCTGAAATACAAACAGTATGATTTTTAAATACTGTACAAAAAAATATTGAGATTTTTTATCTTCACAGAAATGTAATTGAGCCAGTCACATGGTATGTTTGTTTACAAAGAGCACATGGAGCAAACTGACTGATGATCCACTGTTCAGCAGCAGAAAGTTGATCAAGTTACACTTGAAATTCTCTTGTAATGTTTGCCAGCTAACTACAGTGCCTTCAGAAAGTATTCACTCCTCTTAACCTTTACCACATTGTGTTGTGTTACAGCCTGAATTTAAAATAGATTCAATTGAGATATTTTGTCACTGGCCTACACACAGTACCCCATAATGTCAAAGTGGAATTATGTTTTTTACAAATTATTTAAAAATGAAAAGCTGAAATGCCTAAATAAGTTCAGGAATAAGAATGTGCTTAACAAGTCACATAAGTTGCACGGACTCTGTGTTCAATAATAGTGTTTAACATCTCTGTACCCCACACATACAATTATATGTAAGGTGCCTCAGTCCAGCAGTGAATTTCAAACACATATTCCACAACCACAAAGACCAGGGAGGTTTTCCAATGCCTCGTTAAAAAGTGCACCTACTGGTAGATGGGTAAAACACAACAAGTTATTAATTACACTTTGGATGGTGTAGCAATACACCCAGTCACTACAAAGATGCAGGCAGATACAGAAAGAAAAGAAGGAAACCTGTAAAAAATAAAAATATTCCAAAACATGCATTGGAATAAGGCACTAAAGTAAAACTGAAAAAAATGTGGCAAAGAAATGAACATTAAGTCCCCCTTTGTTTTTACACTGCTGCTACTAGCTGTTTATTATCTATGCATAGTCACCCGTGTGTGTGGCACGCTCGTGTGTGTGTGATAGAGAGACCTTGCAAGAGCTATTTGATTGATGAACAAGAGGAAGTCACTGGGCTTGTGTCATTACAGATGACCTCAGACAGTTGAATGGAGGAACAGAACACAGACTTCCCCCCCCACCTCAACAGTTTACTCACACCCACACAGTTTTACAATTAACTCAGTCACTTCACTAGGATACCACTGCAATACATTCAACACAACACATTTCATTTCCTTCCTTTTCATCACCGTCACTGCTGTTTCACCACGGCTTGCAACACTACAGTTGTGGGTTGGATTCTCGTAGGGTCATGGATATGGTTTCCACAAATAATAAAATACAGACGAACTTTATATAAAGTCTTCAGCTAAATGACCATATCATCACCATCACTATCATGCTCATCATTATAGATGTCATCATCATCATCATCGTTATCGTCATTATCATCATCATTATCACCCTCTCTTCCCAGTGTGTTGTTCAGCTCTGCTGGAGTAGTCGACATAGAAATAGAATAACTAGACTAGACAGAGAATAGTTTCTCTAATCATTCACAACATGACCGCATCTCTGGAACATCCACACCACAGTGTCTCTATTAGTGAGCTGAGATTAGTCTGTGCAGTGTTCATAACATGCAGTGTGTGTGTGTGTGTGTCTCGGGACTGGGTGGAGAAGCCCTTATCAGAGGGACAGGAGTCAATATCATTTAATTACAGATATTAAGTAACTAAGTAGAGAAGGAGACAGAGAGGGTGAGGGATAAATGAGAGAGGAGAGGGGGAGCAGGATAGAGAGAGAAAGAGAAATATAAAAAAGGGAAGGAGAAAGAGGGAGGAAGGACAGAGAGAGGAGAGAGGGGGAGGCAGAGAGAGGAGAGGGAGAAGGAGGAGAGAGGAGAGGGGGAGGGGGAGGCAGAGAGAGGAGGGAGAAGAAGGAGAGGGTAGAGGGGGAGGCAGAGAGAGGAGAGGGGGAAGAAGGAGAGAGGAGAGGGAGAGGGGGGGGGCAGAGAGAGGAGGGAGAAGGAGAGAGGAGAGGGGGAGTCAGAGAGAGGAGAGGGGGAAGGAGGATGGAGGGGTAGAGACAAAAGGAGAGAGGGCAGAAGGATTGAGAGAGGGAGAGAAAAGGGGGATGAGGGAGAGAAATGGGGGATGAGGGAGAGAAAGGGGGATGAGGGAGAGAAAAGGGGAGATGAGGGAGAGAAACGGGGGGATGAGGGAGAGAAAGGGGGATGAGGGAGAGAAAAGGGGAGATGAGGGAGAGAAACGGGGGGATGAGGGAGAGAAAGGGGGATGAGGGAGAGAAAAGGGGGATGAGGGAGAGAAACGGGGGGATAAGGGAGAGAAAAGGGGGATGAGGGAGAGAAAAGGGGAGATGAGGGAGAGAAAAGGGGAGATGAGGGAGAGTAAAGAGGGGATGAAGGAGAGAAAGGTGGTTATGGCAGGATATATTTAGCCAGTGAAGGGGTAGAGGGCGGTCTCTTCTCAAGGGGTTTTCCAGGGTATATTTAGGCTAGGCCTCCACTAAAAGAGAAAGAAAAGGAATGATGTGCTTACAGTACAGAAGGACCACCAGTCTGATGTAACACTGTGCAATAAGGGACACACACGCCCCACTTTTCATCAGGGACACATGCTTCTGCTAACAAGTTAACAACACAAGACAGATTTTAGACTGCCAAATACCACAAGGCAACTGTGGACCCCATTTTATTTCAATATAAAAACTCCTTGAGACTTTTCAACACATCCACCGACACTCAACTCCCAGACACCACAAACGGAGTGGACAGGGGGTACCGTCAGGAGCCAGTCTACAAGTCTGTTTTCCCCACACAAATGTAGCTAACGTGGTGAAAATTAAAGAGAGTAAGACAGACACAGCTGAAAAGTGATGCTAATAATAATGAGGCCAAAACTGTGCGGTCTCAGTAGCATTAACGATAATAGCATGCGTACTGGCCGGGGAGCGGTGAGTGGAGAGCGAGCGCCGAGCCGCAGTGACGTCATTGTGGTTCCACAGCACTTCCTGTCTCTGCTCTGCTGCAATGTTTGTGTGTCTTGTCTCCATGGCGACTGCCAACACATAAATACCAGAGAGAGAGAAGAGAAGAAGAGGGAGAGAGAGAGAGAGAGGGGGAGAGAGAAAGGAGAAAGAGGGGGAAAGAGGTAAAGAAAGAAAGTGTGAGCGAAAGAGGGCGAGGGAGAGAGAAAGAAAGAGGGTGAAGGGACAGAAAGAAAGTGAGTGAAAGAAACGAAAGGAGAGAGAAAATGAGGACAAACTCATTACCCACCAAAGTCAAGTGGACCCAATCTGGCCCTCAATAACTGGCTAACTGGACCCAATCTGGCCCTCAGTGACTGGCTAACTGGACCCAATCTGGGCCTCAGTGACTGGCTAACTGGACCCAATCTGGGCCTCAGTGACTGGCTAACTGGACCCAATCTGGGCCTCAGTGACTGGCTAACTGGACCCAATCTGGCCCTCAGTGACTGGCTAACTGGACCCAATCTGGGCCTCAGTGACTGGCTAACTGGACCCAATCTGGGCCTCAGTGACTGGCTGAGGGAGGCATGATGGTCCTGACTTTACTACCCTGCACTGAGCCTGGACAGCATTCTGGTGACGTGGTACCAGGAGAACAGAGGCTGTGACCCCAAGTGCCCAGGTCTGGGTCTGTTCTGGCTCTGGTCTGGGTCTGGTTTGGGTCTGGTCTGGGTCTATACAGTCCCTTCGGAAAGTATTCAGACCCCTTGACTTTTTCCACATTTTGTTACATTACAACCTTATTCTAAAAAAAATCCTCATCAATCTACACACAATACCCCATAATGACAAAGCAAAAACAGTTTTTTTGAAATTTGTGCCAATTTATTAAGAATAAAAAACTGAAATATCACATTTACATAAATATTCAGACCCTTTACTCTGTACTTTTTGAAACACCTTTCGCAGCGATAACAGCCTCGAGTCTTCCTGGGTATGACACTACAAGCTTGGCACATTTGTATATGGGGAGTTTCTCCCATTCTTCTCTGCAGATCCTCTCAAGCTCTGTCAGGTTGGATGGGGAGCATTGCTGCACAGCTATTTTCAGGTCTCTCCAGAGATATTCAATCTGATTCAAGTCTGGGCTCTGGCTGGGCCACTCAAGGATATTCAGAGACTTGTCTAAAGGCCACTGCTGCATTGTCTTGGCTGTGTGCTTAGGGTTGTTGTCCTGATGGAAGGTGAAACTTCGCCCCCAGTCTGAGGTCCTGAGCGCTCTGCAGCAGGTTTTCGTCAAGGATCTTTCTGTACTTTGCTCCGTTCGTCTTTGCCTCGATCCTGACTAGTCTCCCAGTCCCTGCCGCTGAAAAACATCCCTACACAATGATGCTGCTACCACCATGCTTCACCGTAGGGATGGTGCCAAGTTTCCTCCAGACGTGAAGCTTGGCATCCAGGCAAAGAGTTCAATATTGGTTTCATCAGACCAGTGAATCTTGTTTCCCATGGTCTGAGAGTCTATAGGTGCCTTTTGTCAAACTCCAAGCAGGCTGTCATGTGTCTTTTACTGAGGAGTGGCTTCCGTCTGGCCACTCTACCATAAAGGCCTGATTGGTGGAGTGCTGCAGAGATGGTTGTCCTTCTGGAAGGTTCTCCCATCTCCACAGAGGAACTCTAGAGCTCTGTTAGAGTGACCAAGGCCCTTCTCCCCCCAATTACTCAGTTCGGACAGGCGGCCAGCTCTAGGAAGAGTCTTGGTTGTTCCAAACTTCTTCCATTTAAGAATGATGGAGGCCACTGTGTTCTCGGGGACCTTCAATGCTGTAAACATTTTTTGGTACCCTTCCCCAGATCTGTGCCTCGACACAATCCTGTCTCTGAGCTCTATGGACAATTCCTTCAACCTCATGGCTTGGTTTTTGCTCTGACATGCACTGTCAACTGTGGGACCTTATATAGACAGGTGTGTGCCTTTCCAAATCATGTCCAATCAATTGAATTTACCACAGGTGGACTCCAATCAAGTTGTAGAAACATCTCAAGGATGATCAATGTAAACAGGATGCACCTGAGCTCAATTTCGAGTCTCAAAGCAAAGGGCCTGAATACTTATGTAAAATTTCTACAAACCTGTTTTCTCTTTGTCATTATGGGGTATTGTGTGTAGATTGATGATGATTTTTTTAGAATAAGGTTGTAACGTAACAAAATGTGGAAAAAGACAAGGGGTCTGAATACTTTCCGAAGGCACTGTTAGGACCGTAGTAATAATATTGATTTGTAGAGCAAAATATAATGGAAAATACACCCATCTTACTCAAAGTATCTTACAACAGTCATGTTTAGGAGGGCGTTTAACTATGAACATTGCAGATAGAAAAGTCGCAGAGCTGACTCTACATGACAGAGAAGTATGTCTCTTCTACACCATATATCTCTATCTGAATGTTCCATAACATTTTGCCTCACTGAATGTGACCCAGGTCTGCAATGTAGTAGCCTGGGCCGTCAGTATTCAAAAAGTACCTTAGAGTAGGAGTGACAAATCTAGGATCAGTTTAGTCTTCTAGATCATAATGAATAATATTATATGGGCAGGGAAGATCTGATCCTAGATCAGCTCTCTTACTTTGAGACGCTTTGTGAATACGGGTCCTGGTCCTAGATCGGTATGGGCTTTAGCCAATTAGTCCTCTACATGACAACGGTAGTCAGAGGAAGTTGGTGAAAGCATGCATTCAGATCTGGGACCAGTCTAGCAAAACCTTCAAAGAAGTTTGCTGAAACACATACAGATCTGGGTCCCATCCTCACTGAGTCTCAGTGTATTCCCAGTGTAGAGTGAGTGAGAGATGAGGGAGTGGAGTCAGGTAGTAGTTCGGTCCAGTGGAGGGACGTCTCTCTCCACTCCCTCAGAGGAAGACCTATTTCCTCTCTGGAATGCTTGTATAATTAGATCCCTGCTGTCATGACAACCAAACGGGATTTTTTATTTTTTTCGTATCCCGGGGCTGAGTTTAGAGTCACTTATAGTTGTGTGACTCACTGTCTGAGACACACTGACTCTGACACTTCACATGACTACCGCACACACACACACACATGCACACACACACACACACCAGACAATTACTCTCACATTCATTTTGAAGTCAGATTCGAAAAGATAAGTATTTTAATTTTGGAAAGTACTTGGAAATACACTTGGAAAGTATTGGCATGCATTTGAAAATACTAAAATACACTACACACCCATGCATTTAACCCAGGTATTTGAAAATAGTACTTAAGATAAGTAAGCTATTTATAGGAAATTATTTTAAAATACTTTAAAATACTTCCAATAGAAGAAGTTGATTCGGACCACATTTAAAAATGCTCAAATACACAGAAAATGTGTATTTAACTAACTAATAATCTAATACCCATTTTAACCCAGGTCTGACACACGCACACACACACACACACACCACACACATAAGAGTCACGTGTTACACATTTCTCTCAATAAACTCTGAGCTGAAGGTACTGTAACGTGTACTGTAACATAACGTCCACATTCATTACACTGAACTACGACCCCTACATGTTGCAAAACAGGCATTCCTTTATGACCCCCCTACCCTTTACACACATACACACCACATACACACCACATACACACCACATACACACCACAGACACACACACACTGAAACACATTGAGCACACAATCCCATGCATGCACCTTGCACTGTGAACCTGGACCCTCAAGGACACACTCACACTCTACTTGAGCTTTGTTCTAGATTATAGCTCTGCATTCTATATTAGGACTCACATGATGACTTTTTCTGTCTAGACCGTGACATTTCATATGCTACGACAGAGGAGCCTTCTTAGTGCTGAGACACACCACTGATTCAGTATCAGGGAGACATTACAGACAAATTCAGCCCATCTGACCCTGACGCACCCACAAGTTTTTTTTCAGACAGGTCTTACACACATACACTCACATGCATGTGTACACACATGCAAACACACACACACACACACACACACACACACAGAAACACACACACACACACACAAACACTCACACACACAGATATACATTATTACTGACACAGACAATACACGCTTCCCACAATTCAAAAGAAGTTCTATGACAACATAACAAATCCACACAAATCCATGAACACTATCAAATTTGTCAACAGTAATGTCATCCAAAAGAACCCTTTCAAGACAAATATATCTCTGTTATCATCTGCCTTACGGTAAGAATCATTACATATGCCTTTGTTAGTGTTGCTTAGAAACAACCCATGTGTGTGTATATGTGTGTGTGAGCGTGTGTGTGTGAGGAATGTGTAACGTACACACAGTGCTTACAGGGGCGTGGTCATCTAAGTAAGGCTCTTTCCTCACACACTACCCACCCTGAGGCTTGTGGCGGTAGGGGAGGAGTGGATGGAGGGAGAAGAGAGAGTAAGGAAAGTCGTAAAGTCTCTAATAGCCTCTCTCAGAGGCTCGTCTTACCCGCAGGTGAGGAGAGGAAGGAGGAGGCAGGGAGGGAGGCTGTGTCAACACTGGACAGGTGCGGACCAAACCACACAGGCCCTCTCCTTCCCTCCCCGCCCCCCCAAGAGTTACCAACCACTGAGCATCACAGAGCCATGAGGACTCAAAAAATATATATCTAAACGAGCACCTGTTGCTTCACAACAAAAACAGAAAGTGGAAACACATGATAGAATCAAACTTAATTGGACAGCTTAAAAACAACAGAAAGAAGGGCCTCCCGAGTGGCGCAATGGTCTAAGGCACTGCAGCGCAGCGCTAGCTGTGCCACTAGAGATTCTGGGTTTGAGTCCAGGCTCTGTCACAGCTGGCTGTGACTGGGAGACTCGTGGGTCGGTGCACAGTTGTCTGGGTTAGGGGAGGGCATGGCTGGCAGGAATGTCTTTGTCCCATCGTGCACTAGCGACTTCTGTGGTGGGCTGGGCACAATGCACTCTGACATGTTTGCCAGGCGTATGGTGTTTCCTCCAATCACATTGGTGTGACTGGCTTCCAGGTTAAGTGAGCAGTGTGGTTGGGTTGTGTTTCGGAGGACGCATGGCTCTCGACCTTCGCCTCTCCCTAGTCTGTATGGAAGTTGCAGTGATGAGACAAGACTGTAACTACTACCAATTGGATACCACGAAATTGGGGAGAAGAAGGTGTCATTTTTTTAAATAATAAATAAAAACAACAGAAAGACATAAATATGAGGCTTATTGAATTTGTGGACTTTGGTTCATACTTTTCCACCTCAAGCATAATCTGTTACTGATGCAGTAACACAAAATAAAGAGCATAAGTCGGTGATATCCATTGCAAAGAAAACAGGTCAACCTAAAACAGTAAAGTATGTTAAGCATGGGCCAAGACATTACACAATGAACACCCCATAAAATGTTATCCTCTCAGCCCCAGGCTAAGTCTTCGTGAAATAGTATTGCCCCTTTATTACCAGCATTACAGCTAATTGCCTCCCTGCCCCTTTTCCTGTGTGTTACAGCGATGTGGGGAAGGGGTGGACCCAAGCTTTGACGTTTACAAAAAGGAATCCCCTCAATGGCTGGGGCTGGGCTGCCCGACTCACTCAACCCGTCTGGCTCCCAGACACACACACACTCACACACACTGTCTGCTCTGGGAGAGAGACAGAACGGAGAGAGAGAGAGAGAGAAGGAGAGACACTGCAACCTTGACGTTCAACTCAGTCTCTGGGAGAGAGAGAGTGAGAGAGTGAGAGAGAGGCAAACAGTCTCCTCTCAGGTATGTAACACTTATATCTTCTATCACATAGGATGTTCTTTTTTCACCATTGTCCCAGATAATGGTCTTATTGGATTATTGACGACTTTAGCTTTGTTTTGTTTTTTAAGTGAGGATGTAGGCCTAGGTGTATGTTCCTAACAGGGGAGGGAACCACTTCACTTTTCACCAGCTGTTTGTACAACAACCTGTGGATCAGGCTTTTAACTTTTTCTAGTGAACAGTGGATATGCTTATCTGGATCTGCTACTCAAGTGTCGTTTGGATAAGCGACATATCGCCCTGATCTAAGAGTAATCTCTGCCGCCAATGTGAACATCCACCCAAAGGTCATGCTGTAAATAGTTTCATTGTCTGTGACAGTCTGTCTAGTCTGTCTAGTCTGTCCTATCTATCTATCTGTCTGTCCATCTATCTATCTGTCTGTCCATCTATCTATCTATCTGTTGGTCTGTCCATCTATCTGTTAGTCTGTCCGTCTATCTATCTGTCTATCTATCTGTCTGTCTATCTGTCTGTCCGTATATCTGTTAGTCTGTCTCTCGCTCTCTCTTTTTGTAAGTCTGTCTGCCTATCCGTCCGTCTGTCTGTCTACGTCTGTCAACCAGCCCTGAGTTAGTTGGGGGCTGAGAGACAGAGCTCAGCGGATGTCATAAAAAGTTTGTTGGAAAAGCAGGCGAGAGAAGGACGTGGAGCAGACAGAGAGAGAGGGAGAGAGAGAGAGAGAGAGGGGGAGAGAGGGAGGGAGAGAGAGAGGAGAGCTCTGAACATTCCTGTCATTGTTCAGGAGTCCTGTAAGTCTGCTACAGCAGCCCAGAGAGGAGAGAACCTCCATGAAAGGGAATTATACAGATCACGGTTCTAGTCAAGGGTTTAGCCAGCCAGGATGTCTGTCTCTGGCTATCTGGCTCCCCCTCTCTGGGGCTCTCAGCATGGGTCTCTACTGGAGCTAACTGGGCCTCCAGTCCTAGACCTCCAGGCAGAGGGAGTGGTGGGGGGGTGATCATTTATCCTCTCACACTGTGCTCATTAAGGCTGCAAGTGTCACCGGACATTGGGGAGAGGGGTGGAGGAGCGGAGGGGTGGAAAGGTGAAAGGGCGGATGGTGACGAAGAGGAGAAAAATAGATGGAAGGGAGAGAGAGGAGAGGGAGGTGGAAGAGGTGGAGGAGAAGGAGAAGATGAGGGGCTGGAGCGAGGCCTGGTGTTTGGGGTGTCTAATTTGGGGCGTCTGCGTGTGTATGTGTGTATGTATGTGCGTGTGTGTGTGTGTGTAAGGCGGCGTGGGCGTCCGTGGCAAAGTACAGTGGTGGTGGGGTTTGGCAGGGGATAAGGCCCAGGGTAGGGTTACAGCCGCTGGGCTGAAGGGAGAGAAGGATTGGCCGGGCTGAGCTGGGCTGGGTTCTGGGCTGAGCTGGGCTGGGTTCTGGGCTGGTACGGCCATCGAGCTTTTCGTCTGGAAATACTTTTTATTTTCATACTAATGTACCACATGTGATGCGTTCCCTTGGTTGTTGGTTTGACTTCCAGTGAACTTTGAATTGGCTTTGATTCTGTTACCGCTGTTAAACATAACAATGACATTGACATCTTTCTGTGAATGTCCTTGAATGTCACGGAATCAGCACTAACTATGCCCTCACACGCATGCCCTGACACGCATGCCCTCACACGCATGCCCTCACACGCATGCACACACACACACACACACACACACACACACACACACACACACACACACACACACACTTACTAGGAGGAAATGGAGGCAAGCACACACAAAGGAACGGGTGTGGTAGTGTATCAAGGTGTGTAGGTCTATAGAACTAGGTTAAAGCGAGTGTACCACACAGTGATTCCACTGTGTCACACACACTACTTCAGATCTCTTGATTGAAGGACTGATTGAAAGGCTTAAGATGATTCATGGTAATTTACGGTAGGCCTCATCCAGTTTGTTACGATGTCATCTTAGCAACACCCCTGATCCCTGCTTATTTACAGTATTGAGCATCATGTAGATCATGGGAATACAGTAGTTTTCCATAGTAACACATAGAAATATAATTCAACTAGACATTATGTTCCAGTCTATATTTATCTGTCTATGTACAGCAGCGGAGGCTGTTGAGGGGAGGACGGAGCATTCACTCCATTCCAGACATTATAATGAGCCGTCCTGCCCTCACCGATGTACAGTTTGCTGTAGTCTGGAAAAACACAGTATTACACTTTGGTAAAAGTAGACCATAGTGGTACGGTTGGTCCAGTTTGTTCTGTATAAGCTAACGGGAGCCAGTTCACACCACCAAGTTGAGTATGATGTCAGGCTGCTACAGTATCGCTTTGGATTCTGTTCTCCTTTTATGAGTCGCTAAGGTCAGAGTGCTGCTAACACACTCACTGTGTTTGCTCTAAAGGACATTGTGAAAAAATGCTGTTTGTATATTGATTATATGCATACTGTGTGTGCATTGTACTCTGAAGTGTACTCAGCAGCGTGTGTGCGTGTGTGTGTGTGTGTGTGTGTGTGTGTGTGTGTGTGTGTGTGTGTGTGTGTGTGTGTGTGAGAGAGGCTGCCTGGATAGGAACACAGGGAGAAGATATGTGTTGAGACAACACACATTGAGATCCAGCTGTCTTCACAAAGTGTTTTCCACTTAGCGTTATGCCCTTGTGTAAATGCTACTGCTCAACTCACACACACACACACTACCCAAATATCTGAGAACAGAGAGATTGGTGGCAGGAGGAGTCCACGTCTAGACATAGAGAAACACACACACACACTATACTCTCTTTTCCATATGCACACACATAGGCTACGTACATACGTACGTACGCATGCACACACACACACACAGAGGAACAGCTTGTCATTGCTAAGATACATCTGCTTCTGAACATCACTCAGTCAGTGATTACATTTTCCTCCAATTCTCCGCTTCGCTCGGGATTCACAAATTACCAAAGGATGATTAGTTGAGAATTAGCCAGAAACTCGTTGACTCAGAATGAGAGAGAGGGGGAAAGCAGTGAGAGATATTAGCCGTCTATCCCTTGAATAAGTGTTTGAGGTGAGGCGGCAGGGCGGCGTGCGTCACCAGCCATGCTGTCATTAAGAGGAGAAGAGGGAAGGAATGAGCTCATATACTAACGGCTGGGGGTTAGAATGGGGAAAGGGGAAAAAGAAGGCCCCAATGGAAAAGATGGGGGGAGAGAGAGAGATCCAGCTAGGAGATGAAAGGACATATGGGTACACAGCGTAACTGGCTGATATGCTGCCAGAGAAGAGTGTCAGTTCTGGTCTTTCTTATAAGGGCACTGACAAAGACCTTGAATGACCTTCTGTCTCCAGGAGACTAAAGCTTTAGTAAATATTATGAACATGAAACTGTCTTGAAGGCAAAGTTATTCATATGTAACTCATACAGTTAGAAGCATAGATGCAATAAAAGACATCAGATACAACTCAATGATAAAAGGCTAGACATAATGTAGCCTAAATTGTGAAGAAAATTGAGTATTTCTCTAAATCAACTTGCAGCATCCCTGTGTCCACTGACATGTGAACCAACAACAGTGGCCCTCAATGATGCAAAAACGATAACTCAGCAGGTAATTGAATCAGTCCCCAAATTGAAGTCAGTCACACTCCATACTGTAAGCAGGGAGAGCCAGAGCTAGAGAGAGAAGAATGACATACAGAAACTTCTAGTTGCTCGGTTTCTTCCCAGCAGCCACCCTATCACGTCTAGTCCTGAGCTGTTAATCAAGCTTTGATTGATGAATTGACCCACAGAGAGAAGCAGTGGTGGGACAGAACATTGGTTTGGCAGAGCAACCCAGGTTTTGGTCAGAAAGAGAGAAGCTTGTTAGCATTAGCATGTACTCATAGGGCAGTTATGCACCAGTACAGAGAGAGCGAGAGACGTTTGTTAGCATTAGAAGCGGTCATAGGGCTAGTCTGTTCCATCAAGAGATATTATTAGCATGTGCTGGGCTGGTCTGTCTGTAGGCTACACAGAGATAAGAGGGATATGTTTGTTAAAGTTAGCATTAACATGCCAACCTGCAGGCTACACAGAGATGTTTGTCAGCATTAGCTAACAGTGAGCACTCATAGGGCTGCTTTATACACAGTTCATAGCGTGACCCGGTATGGAATATAGAATCTTTATCTCTGTGGAATCTTATCTCCGAGGGACCATTTACTTCAGGTAGTCCAAATACATACAAGTTACATTTAGACATAAATAGTAACTGTATATCAACATTTTGGACACAATCAAGTGAGCTGTGTACACATTTTGTAATGAGTGTTTATTTCACTGTTTATTGTCTTTGGTTTGTGTTAAAACCGCCAGTCTGTTAGACATCAATGACACACTACATTAGCTAATTATAGTCTGACACTACTCTTCATTCACAGATCCAGCTTGGTAAAGTATATTAGGAACTTTACAGCTTTCAGTGTTACAGCTACCATTAGCATCTGCCTATACAGACGACAGTTATATAGCATGTTAGCATTAGCGATGCTAACACGGGTGTACCTTGGCTGGCACGGCACGGCAGGCCTTGTGTACAGACACACGACAGACACCAGACTAACTTATTTAGGGCCTGGAATTCCCCCCAAAAGGTGCTCTAATACTGACTCATATGGTGTGATCTAGAGTCACTAGACTAAAATTGATATCCGTCCATTAGGTAATGGTTAAATATAGCACTTTGGTAGTACTGGATGTACCAAACTCTGTCTTTACGTGTCATTCACTGTGGCAGAGGAAGAACCCAGCTCCTGTGAGGTTTTGTTGGGGCAGAGTTAAGACAAAACCCCAGCTCCTGTGAGGTTTGGTTGGGGCAGAGTTAAGAACAAAACCCCAGCTCCTGTGAGGTTTAGTTGGGGCAGAGTTAAGACAAAACCCCAGCTCCTGGGAGGTTTGGTTGGGGCAGAGTTAGGACAAAACCCCAGCTCCTGTGAGGTTTGGTTGGGGCAGAGTTAAGACAAAACCCCAGCTCCTGTGAGGTTTGGTTGGGGCAGAGTTAAGAACAAAACCCCAGCTCCTGTGAGGTTTGGTTGAGGCAGACAAAACCCCAGCTCCTGTGAGGTTTGGTTGGGGCAGAGTTAAGACAAAACCCCAGCTCCTGGGAGGTTTGGTTGGGGCAGAGTTAAGAACAAAACCCCAGCTCCTGTGAGGTTTGGTTGGGGCAGAGTTAAGACAAAACCCCAGCTCCTGTGAGGTTTGGTTGAGGCAGAGTTAAGAACAAAACCCCAGCTCCTGGGAGGTTTGGTTGGGGCAGAGTTAGGAGTGGTCCTGTCCATGGTGAGGTATAGTTAGGGCAGAGTTAGGTGCAGATCCACTATGAGGTTTGGTTGGGGCCTAGTTAGGAGTTAAGAGCAGCGCCACTGTACACTGAGTCAGTTTCCCCAGTCAGGGGCACAGCAGAGGGGCACAGAGGGTCCTGTATAACATCTTAATGGGAGTGACAGAGAGAGTGGCCCAGAGCGTACTGTATAACATCTTAATGGGAGTGACAGAGAGAGGGGCCCAGAGCGTACTGTATAACGTCTTAATGGGAGTGACAGAGAGAGGGGCCCAGAGGGTACTGTATAACATCTTAATGGGAGTGACAGAGAGAGGGGCCCAGAGGGTCCTGTATAACATCTTAATGGGAGTGACAGAGAGAGTGGCCCAGAGCGTACTGTATAACATCTTAATGGGAGTGACAGAGAGAGGGGCCCAGAGCGTACTGTATAACATCTTAATGGGAGTCACAGAGAGAGGGGCCCAGAGGGTACTGTATAACATCTTAATGGGAGTGACAGAGAGAGGGGCCCAGAGGGTCCTGTATAACATCTTAATGGGAGTGACAGAGAGAGGGGCCCAGAGGGTACTGTATAACATCTTAATGGGAGTGACAGAGAGAGGGGCCCAGAGGGTACTGTATAACATCTTAATGGGAGTGACAGAGAGGGGCCCAGAGGGTCCTGTATAACATCTTAATGGGAGTGACAGAGAGAGGGGCCCAGAGCGTACTGTATAACGTCTTAATGGGAGTGACAGAGAGAGGGGCCCAGAGCGTACTGTATAACATCTTAATGGGAGTGACAGAGAGAGGGGCCCAGAGGGTACTGTATAACATCTTAATGGGAGTGACAGAGAGAGGGGCCCAGAGCGTCCTGTATAACATCTTAATGGGAGTGACAGAGAGAGGGGCCCAGAGGGTACTGTATAACATCTTAATGGGAGTGACAGAGAGAGGGGCCCAGAGCGTACTGTATAACATCTTAATGGGAGTGACAGAGAGAGGGGCCCAGAGGGTACTGTATAACATCTTAATGGGAGTCACAGAGAGAGGGGCCCAGAGCGTACTGTATAACATCTTAATGGGAGTGGCAGAGAGAGGGGCCCAGAGGGTACTGTATAACATCTTAATGGGAGTGACAGAGAGAGGGGCCCAGAGCGTACTGTATAACATCTTAATGGGAGTGACAGAGAGAGGGGCCCAGAGGGTCCTGTATAACATCTTAATGGGAGTGACAGAGAGAGGGGCCCAGAGCGTACTGTATAACATCTTAATGGGAGTGCCACTTGGCTATACTTCCTTCTGACCTAATTCTCTACACTATCATTGAAAAGCTATTTTTAAGAGGCCTCAGGAAGCTGGGTCTTCAAGAAGCTACAACACACTGCTGAAAAAGGGTATCAACAATGACCTGTGAATGGCGAAGATATGACAGTGCTGAAGAAACACACACACCCAGGCACAAACACGCACAAACACACACACAGACACACACACACACACACTGAGCTGGCTGGAGTTGTAGACCGTGTGAAAGGAGGGACCAGGGGAAGATCCAGAACAACACCCTCATGGACTTATACAGAAACTATCTGTGGGTTTTCATCTGGTGTCTTTTAGGATAGCACATCCATGGACCTACACTTGTACCATAAGTTACCATGGACACAGACACACACCTCCACCACAAACGCCTCAAGTCTAGTCAACCATGCTGCCGGCCAGGGGAATTCCTGGTAGAGTGATTTTTAAGACTAAAGACTGAATCACATTGCCAGGGATTTCCAATGGCCGGCATGAAGTATGCAACCTGGATCTAATGGGAATAAAGGTGTGTGAACAAACATTTATACATATATACACACACACACCTGGTTGCGCGGCGGCAGGACTTAGCACACATGTGAACACTGTAAGTTTACCTCCATGTTCACAGTGGTTAAGTTCTGCCGCCCTGGAGCCACAGCCTGTATGTCTGAACCCAGGAGAGGAGAGGGGGCACTGGGGAGAATCACTGGGACCCTTACCCCAGCCTGGATCTCTAAGGATGGACCTTAGTATTGCCAAAGTTCAACCAGTTAGTGTTTACGCCATTGTAATACAACGCATTGGTGGACCTATTTGAAGCATGACATTAGGTAACACTTCATTTGGATAGTCCCAAGTAGATGGTTTGTAGATGTTCAATAACTGTCAGCAACATTTCAGCTAACTATCCATTACCCGTAACCATCTGCAGATCATCTGTTTGGGACTCTCTAAATAAAGTGTGGCCTGACATTATCAGGGCTGTTTATATGTCTGTCTGTGATTCTGATGGATCTGTTGGGCGCTCCTATCTCTCTATCAACTGGCTGTGTGACCAGGTGGGAAGTCTTTCATCCTCTCCAGGTGCATTAATGCTTCTCGGACTGTGTTCATGCATGAATAAAATAAGACAGAATTCATAGTCATCCATCACAGTTTCTATTCTCAGTTTCTTGTGTGTGTGTGTGTGTGTGTGTGTGTGTGTGTGTGTGTGTGTGTGTGTGTGTGTGTGTGTGTGTGTGTGTGTGTGTGTGTGTGTGTGTGTGTGTGTGTGTGTGTGCGCGACCCCAGTTCCCCAATGCTTGTAATTGAAGTGTTGGTCTTACTTGTGGTTTTAGCAGGGAGGGTTTGTGTACCCACTGTTTCCTGTCATCCGAACAATACAAATTGAATGCTTTGATCTCTCTTTGTAACTAAAACTTTCCAAATGTCAGTGTTTGGTTACAAGTCTCCATTAGTACAGTATAGGACACGTAGTGTATTCAAAGAACTGTGAAGGTCTCTCTCTCTCTCCTCATTAAGAGTAGTAGGTCAGCTATCTCACTGCTGTCTCTTCCTGCTGGGGTAGCTACTGTATGTGTTAGCATATTAACTACTGTGTGTGTGTGGTCTCTCTCTGCCCCCTCACTGGGCCTGTCTCCCGTGCCTGCTGTGCTGATAATCAGTGTGTGAGGTTAGCTGGCTCAGTTCAGCAGGAACAGGGGCCTGGCCCATCCACAGTGGCTGGAGGCCAGAGAGAGACATACTAGAACAGGAGAACCATCCCCACCTGAGACCAGTGTTTCACTCCAGTAAACCATCGGCAAGACGTGTATTCATTAGTGCAAAACGTTTTGCAACAAAAATGACCATTTCTTATAGGACAAATTCAAGGTTAGTCCCTCCCAATTTGTCCAGTGTACTTGTTTGGTTCCTAGTGAATACACCCCCGTCTTCCTCCATCATATCCATCTCTCCATCAACAAAAATATAGCCATGCTTCTTAAATTGAAGTACAGGACAGGTGAACAGAAAACAGATTGAATTGTTGCATATGTTTTAATGTTATATTACAAAAAATGCATAAATGTGTGTGTTTGATATGAAAGTATGCAAATAAAAGAATACTCTAAAATGCATTATGTTTTTCTTTGTGTTATTTCTCAAGTTTGTTATTTCCAATGAATACCATGGTAACAACCTATTCTACAGGTTTATAACAAGATGTACTATCTCTATTTATCTCTCTCAATCTCTATGTTCCTCTTCCTGTCTTTCTTTATCTCTGTATCTCTCTTTATCTTCCCCTATGTCCTCCTCCTGTTTTATGATCTTATTGTCCTTGACTTGTGCTGTGAACTCTCTCAGTCCTCACAGCAGATGTGATGTGGATTGAGTAACAACAGCAAAATGGAAAACTTCACATAATGTGCTTTCAGTTACATGTGCAAGTTGTGAAACTTCATAACTTAGGAAAAAATCTGTTTTTTTATTGTCACATATACCAGCTAGGTGCAGGGAAATACGTTGTTTTACAGAGTCGGCCACAGTAGCACAGCACCTCTGGAGCAATTTAGGTTAAGTGCACATTGACAGATTTTTTCCCCTTGTCGATTTCTGTAAACGAACCAGCAACCTACCTGCCCCCTGAATAGATTAGTACATGTCATAATGTACTACTAACTACATTGCTGAGCTATGTTTCTCCATTGGGACTTAATCTGTAAATATCTCAATGTATTTGTGATATTAATCAATATTGTAATGATGAATAAAGGTTGATAGAACAAAGTAACTCACAAATATTAAACAAAACATTAAAGACGATGCCTGCATGTCACACCCTTCTAGCGCAAATCATTTGCAATGATGAAACGACTAAAGCTTAGCTATCTGAACACATCATATAACACTTGTGGTGTACTAGAACATGGTGAACCGTGTTGTGAACCAAAAGGCAACCTGTCTCGACTGAATATCACACCACAATATTACATCACAATCCTTTTTTTCTGGCTTGAGGCTAAGGTTTGTAAAACGCTGTCTCTTTTACATATACGGAGTTAGTGTTGCCAGATTTCATGACACTTTACAGATGAATCTGAGCCAAAATCCCACCAAGTCCATTAAAAGTAGCCCAGTTGCAGGTGAGGAAAACTGCCCAATCTGGCACCACCATATGGGGTAACAAAAGACAGATGAGAGGGCTGACAGAGTTCATGTCTTCTTAAAGGGAGATATATAGAGTGAACTTGATCCCTGTTTATTTTTTTATTTCTATTTATTTAACCTTTTAACTAGGTAAGTCAGTTAAGAACAAATTCTAATTTACAATGATGGCCTACACCGGCCAAACCCGGACGACGCTGGGCCAATTGTGTGCCGCCCTATGGGACTCCCAATCACGGCCGGTTGTGATACAGCCTGGATTCGAACCAGGGTATCTGTAGTGACTAACTAACTGTGGGAGATTATCCACAGCAGGTGAGACAGGGTAAACTAAACGATCTATATCAATGGGGTCATATTATCACTGACTTCTACAACCACCAACCAACCCCACCCAGTCTGCGCCAGCTGTCGAAGCTAATGATCATAACGGTAAAGATGATGACGACACCGATTATAGTGGCAATGACGATAATGCTGATGATGGAGGTAAAGAGTTTAGCATCGGTCCGGATGTTTGTATTCTCTGGGTCGTTGCCGGGCCAACGGAGAAAGTCTCCGTCAGCAGCGGCAGCTGGCTGCGTCAGAGGTAACACTGCATCAATCAACTTCCTGTTTCTAAGAAAGCAGTTTGTAGGTGAGGCTAAAGCTCTCTCTCTTTTTCTCTCTCTCTTTTCACTCTAGGTTGACTCCCTCTCTCTCACTCACTTTCTCAGTTTATTTATTTTTATAAAAACAATGTACAGGACAAGTCTGAGGGGTCCCTCACCTGCTGCCACCTCTGCACGTAGAGGCGTCATGCCCATAGGGGGCACAGGGGTACATGCCCCCTCAGATTTGTCCTGTAAAAATAAATGTATAATGAATAAAAGGGTTTGTATTACAAATAGAAAATAGAAATGGAGGGGGAAAAAAGTTACATTTTTGGTTGTTGTTTCTTTGTAATACTGCTAGCCACCTAGCAATTTTATGAATTTCACTTTAACTAGCCCAGATAGGTTCCCAATCTCCAAACCTCATAACTAGCTACCAAGAAGCCATTTCAGGCTATCAATCAAGTTAGAGTAGCTAGCTTGTCAAACTATCTACGATGGGATGCCTGCTAGCAAGGTTGGTAGACTTTAGAAAAGCAAGCAATTACTACATGTACTGAATAAAACTCACATAACTTTCAATACCAAAAAAGATATAACCACCAGTCTGGAGGACACAGACAGCTCAAGAGATATGCTTAGATATGCAGAAAAAATATGTTTTTACATAGAATTAAGCATAATGATTATCGATCTATATTGCAGGAAAAAGCTGTTTTAGATGTTTTTGAAAAATGCTAAATTCTCCAACTTCCAGCAGGAGGCCTAGCCCCCGTCCGAACCACCCCCCGGCCATCCTCACATACTTTGTGCACCCACAGATTTTGGGGGTGAATGACACCCGTCTGGAGGTTAGCTTGGCATGGATCCAGGGCGGGAGTCCCCATGGCAACCTAACAGGTAAACAGTGAAGCAGATAAGGGCATGAGGATGCCGCTGCTAAAGAGTGTACAGACAGGACATACACACACTACATACATAGAAAAAGACGCACAACAACACACACACACACACACACACACACACGCTGCAGTAGACTCTCGACAGGCTCAACCCACCCTGCAGCTGTGCAGCCAGTCATCTTTCACTTTCCCTCTTTCTTTTTTCCTCCTCCCTCTCCCTTTCTTTCTCTCTTTTGCTCTCTTCTCTGTCTGTCTCTCCCCCTCTTTCTCTCCCTCCTCTGCACTCTCTCTGTCTCTCTCTCCCTCTTTCTCTCTCGTTCCTTCCCTCCCTCTCAGTAGATAACGGCCAATCTGGCTGCTGTACAGACATAATTGCCATTATGACTGTTGTGGCCCACACATCACACAGAGTAGTGATTGTTCAGCGAGAGAAGGTCCTAACACTGTCCGCTCTGTGGAGACGTCACCCAACATTATAATAGAGTGACTAGATAATGCACACACACACAGCCCTGAGCACGCACGCGCATTCACACACACACACAGCCCTGAGCACGCACGCGCATTCACACACACACTGCACGAGACAACTATCCACGCAATATCTTCTCTCTCTCAGACTTTCTGTCTCCTCATCATCCAATAAAGCGCTAAACAAACATAAGCGTCTAAACGTGATGGAAAATCCATACAGTGTGGCCTTTGTGCTGTCAATCTAATGTCTAGCCCTTGGTAAACACACCCTACAGCACACCGTGCCACACACACACACACACACACACACACACACACACACACACACACACACACACACACACACACACACACACACACACACACACACACACACACACACACACACACACACACACACACACACACACACACACACACACACACACCATACAGCACACAAAGCCAATAGGAAATTAAATGCATGGAAAGGCAGTTTGTGCAAAAAGAGGAACTGCAGAGAGTGTGTGGTGGGGGACACATTGAGGCTGAGGTTTGGGAAAATGGACCTTGTCCCAAAATTCTATTCTGTTTTGTTTTATTCACATCTTTCCGAATCCAGAAGGAAAGGTCAGATACATTTTGGGCAAAAAATAAATAAAACATTCCTGACGTCACTGTGGCTTTTCATGAATAAACACATTTGTGGAAAAGTTCCATTTAAAAGGTTGAAATATAATGGGTCTGCATGGTGACGTGTAGGGTGGAAGTTTGGGTATATGGGAACTATGATTAGACATTGGAAGGCTCAACTCCCCTTAGGGGAACACTGATGGTACTATTTCAATGAGAGAAGAGTGCATACTCTCTCTACTATTGAGGTTAAGTTTATAGTGTGAAGTGACTGATGTCAGACTCATAAAAGCTGAGAATGTTTTGACAATTATTTCATCGTTATGTAATGCAGGTTTTTGGTTTTACTATCCTTGTGGGGACCAGAAGGGAAACTAGCAGTCCTCCGGCTACACCATGGTGCTACTCTACAGAGTGCTGTTGAGGCTACTGTAGACCTTCATTGCAAAACAGTGTGTTTTTATCAATTATTTGGAGACGTGAATATATTTAGTATAGTTTTATCTAAAAAGGATAACTTTAATGTTTCACTATTTTTATTTTTATGAAATTCATTGAGGAGGATGTTCCTCCCCTTCGTCCTCTGAGGAGCCTCCACTGCTCATGGTTACATTAAGACACCCAGGAGCTGGCGCGAGATATGAGTTCGAAAACGTACCTCAATGCAGGGATGGGATATGCCAATGTACTCCAAATTTGACCTTTATCCACACTGATACATAGAGGAGATTGAAATACTGCTAGTTTTCCCGGAAAACTTCCTTTTTTGTCCTCATGCTAGCTAGCAGTAGCCAATCAGTTCCTTTGTTGTTCAATATGAAGTGCCATTCCATAATGGCTGTTGTGGCTACTGCTAGCTAGCATGAGGACAAAAAGGGCAGTTTTCCGGGAAAACAGCAGTATTTCAATCTTCTTGATGGACCAGTGTTGTAGAGTAGTGGTTAGTTTTAGGGTTAAGAGTTAGGGTTCTAATCAAGTCAAATCAAATTTTATTGGTCACATACATGTGGTTAGCAGATGTTATTGTGGATGTAGCGAAATGCTTGTGCTTCTAGTTCCGACAGTGCAGCCATATCTAACAAGTGATATCTAACAATTTCACAACATATACCCAGTTACACACAAATCTAATTTCACAACATATACCAATACACACAAATCTAAGTAAAGGAACGGAGTTAAAAATATATACATATTTGGACAAGCAATGTCAGAGCGGCATAGACTAAAATATCGTAGAAAGTATAGAATGCAGTATATAAATATGAGATGAGTAATGCAAGATATGTAAACATTATTAAAGTGACTAGTGTTCCATTTATTAAAGTGGCCAATGATTTCAAGTCTGTGTATGTAGGCAGCAGCCTCTCTGTGCTAGTGGTGGCTATTTAACAGTCTGATGGCCTTGAGATAGAAGCTGTTTTTCAGTCTCTCTGTCCCAGCTTTGATGCACCTGTACTGTCCTCGCCTACTGGATGATAGTGGGTGAACAGGCAGTGGCTCTGGTGGTTGATGTCCATGATGATCTTTTTGGATTTCCTGTGACATCAGGTGCTGTACTGTAGGTGTCCTGGAGGGCAGGTAGTTTTCCCCCGGTGATACGTTGTGCAGACCGCACTACCCTCTGGAGAGCCCTGCGGTTGTGGGCGGTGCAGTTGCCGTACCAGGTAGCCCGACAGGATGCTCTCAATTGTGTATCTGTAAAAGTTTGTAAGGGTTTTAGGTGACAAGCCAAATTTCTTCAGCCTCCTGAGGTTGAAGAGGCGCTGTTGCGCCTTCTTCACCACACAGTCAGTTTGTCAGTGATGTGTACGCCCAGGAACTTAAAACTTTCCACATTCTCCACTGCTGTTCCGTCGATGTGGATAGGGGGGTGCTCCCTCTGCTGTTTCCTGAAGTCCACGATCAGGTTAGGTTAAGGGAAAATTGGATTTTGAATGGGAATCAATTGTTTGGTCCCCACAAGGATAATAAAACCAAACACGTGTGTGTGTGCACGTGCGTGCCTGTACAACCGGTAACGGTGCCAACAGACATTTCCACAGAACAGCCCACACGCGATGCATGATTCTTTCATTAACTCTTCAGGGGAACTGGGAGGGGCGGAACAACACAGACAACAGCCGTGATTGATGGAATGGTTACCTGACATGGCCTCTTGGATCTGGAAACCCATTCAATAACACCCACCATCTGAAAACACACACCAATGAACAAACACACTACCACACATTTCACCCCACAGTAGCATGTAATGGCAGTGTTAATGCCAATATCCTCTCACTGTCAATAACTACACCCTTGACTTGTTTTGAGCTTCATAACTTCATTTACTTATTACGACTGTGATAGGTTGCTGTCTCACCTGGCTATCTTAAGATGAATGCACTAATGTAAGTAGCTTCGGTTGCCGGAAGATACTGACCCTACAGTTACGCTTGTTTACACTGAGCTGCACTGGGGTCAGAACACAATCATGGTTACTTTAAGGAGCTGGCGCCAGATATGGGGTTGAAAACATGCGTCAATGCAGGGATATGCCACTGTACTACACATTTTACCTTTATCCACACTCATACATCTAAAAGATTGAAATACTGCCTTTTTCGTCCCCATGCTAGCTAGCAGTAGCCACCGCAGCTATTTTGGAATGTGGCTGTGTCAGCCAATCAGTTTCTTTGTTGTTCAACATGACATGCCTTTCCATAATGGTTGCTGTGGCTACTGGTAGCTAGCAAGAGGACGAAAACGGCAATTTGGATAAAGGTACAATTTGGAGTATAGTGACATATCCCATCCCTGCATTGAGGTAAGTTTTCCAACCCATATCTCTTACCAGCTCCATGGTGTCTTCATATAACCATGATTGTGTTCCGACCCCAGTGCTACTCAGTGTAAACAAGCATAATGGTAGGGTCGGTATCTTCAGCACACATTCAACTCAGAGGGCTTGATGATTACTTAAATCAGGTGTGATTGTCCAGGACTACAATAAAAATGTGTTCTGTAGAGGGACTTGAGGACTGGAGTTGGGAAACACTGCTAAATGACTAAAATGTAGTGTTTGCTGGTTTCTGGTTATTCCTTTCATCTAAGACCTAGACAACCAGGTGAGGGCAGTTCCTTACTAATTATTGACCTTATTTCATCAATTAAGTACAAGAGAAGAGCGAAAACCCGCAGCCCTCCGTGCAATGAGTTTGACGTGATGTAACTGTTGTGCTGCTGTCATGTTGTCATGTGTTGCTGCCATGCTGTTGTCTTAGATTTTTCTTTGTAGTGTTGAGTTGTCTCTCTTGTCGTGATATGTTCTGTCCTATATTTTTATTTGTTATTTTTAATCCCAGCCCGTCGGCTTTTTGCCTTTTGGTAGGCTGTCATTGTAAATAAGAATTTGTGACTTGCCTAGTTAAATAAAGGTTCAATAAAATAAATGTATAACGCTGCACAACAAAAGTGAGCTGCCCAATTCAGATTTTTTTTCTACACTTGGTCTTTTGACCAATCAGATCAGCTCTTTCTACAATATTTGGGCAAAATATCAGAATTGAGCTGCCTGTACTCAGCTGTAGATTTGCTCACATGATGCTGATTCATGTAAAGTATAAACATTCTGACTGATTGTGTACGTGGATGTACTTGCCAATGGTAGCTAATGCCTCCAGATCACTGTTGGAGATGATATGCACTGTAGCCAGAAGAGTTGCGGTCAAGGACTATTGTATATGTGCGTGCAAAGTGTTTGAGGCAGGGGAGACCCCTTATGGTCATTTCAAGTACTACAGCACTGCTGAACATCGTTTTTGAGAGAAGAAAACAAGAGGTAGTAAGACATCAGATGTTTTATTCTGTAATAATGGAAACATTCTGAGGTTGTTTTTATTCATTTACATTTTCAGATATACATGAGTAGGTACTAGGTAATAAATAAATACATTTCACGTCAGGTAAGCGTTTCTTTGAATAACAGTGCATGCTCCCCTAAAGAGACCCTCTCACTACACTTAAACATCTCTCATAAGTTTACCATATAGTAATGTCTCACTCAGCAATGGCATTCTCATACGTGCCAGTATGCACGCATACACACGCATGTACACACACAACTCATTGGTACATGGCAATTCACGTCATACAACAACAAAAACACTTTCGCTGCGCTAAATGTACCCTGTAGCAAATACTTATTTCTGAAATAATGGAGAGAGAAGTCCGTAAACAGAACATCATGTCTAAAAATAGACGCAGAGAGAGATCACTGTCATATGATGCATTATCATGATGATGTGGCAAGTGACAATTAACCTTTTGAAAGTTCTATATCTTGAAAACTTGATTGCTGACATGAAAAACGATTTTGGGACTGTATCAACAGTTGACAAATGAAACAAAAAACGACATTTGTTTTTTTTGTGGATTATTCCTTTAAGTGTGGAGTGGGAACACCTTGGTTAGTTTGGTTATTCTTTCTGGTCAGGAATCAGCTTGTCAGCATGGTGGGCAAATGTCTCAGCTACCAGCAGTGGGAAGACTATGGAAGCATCAGCGTACACCTGGAGAGAGAAACAAAACAACACAGAAAGGAAACAGAAGCCTAAACATACAGATCTCTAAGAGAAATTTCTGGAGATGGGAATGGAAAGAGCCATTGGAAAAGGTTCAACGTGAGTTTGTGTTTTATCTTTGGTCGATCTAATGCATCTATCAAGAGTTCTGGGGGCACTGCTCTCCTGCTTGACCCCGAGTTACACTTTCACGTCATCTATATTAGCGTAAGGTGAGGCCAAAAGCACATTTCCATCTTCAGGTGGCCAATAAAGTTAGATTATTTTCTTTTCCATCCATTAACCTTCAGACTGGGGATAAGATAGCTGGTGAGTGAGTTACCTTGACTGGCTTGGCATCCATGCGGATCTTCCCCCAAGACACTGCCTCATCAGGCCTGGCCCCTGAGTCTGAACCATCAAACTCCTGCCCAGTGTTCACAAACACTGCATAGTCCGCTCCATTCCTCTGAGGGAGGGAGGGGGGGTTACATTATAATAAAATGGTTTGACCTGGTTGGTTAGTTATGGTTGCTAAGCACCCGTGCTGGGGAAGCTACTCTGAAAATAGTTCACCAAGCTACCAACTATTTTGAAAAAGTAGTTCACTACATCCAAACTACTACATGATAAACTATAAAATCTCAATCTGAAATGTCCTAGACTACAAACTGCAAAAACAGTAGTTCCAGTAGTTAGCTACACCGCTACCTGGCAGATAAGTCATTAACTACTGGAAACACTACCAAGATTTTAATGTAGTTCAACTACCACCAAGCTACTGCAAAATGTAATTACATTACTAGTTGAACTACATGTAATTTACTACTCCCCAACACTGCTAAGCACGTCAACTTTCTAACTGGTGAATTGCGACAGCACAAAATTATAGGAAAATAGGTGAATTGAACAGCTCATAATTTACACCAACATTATAATTAAGGAATATGATCATAGAGAACACTTTATAGTAGTAGTAATAGTAGTTACTTACCATCAGATTGGCATTGGCTATATGGTGTTTGACCAGGCCCCCACCCAGAATAATCATCCCTGTCCGTTTGGCAAACACTGCCTTGCTGTTCAACCTGCGGATATCTACAATACAGACCGTGTTATCAGCACAATACATTACACACCACCCTTCAATGACAAAACCAAGCACACCACCCTTCAACTACAAAACCAAGCACACCACCCTTCAACTACAAAACCAAGCACCAAAACAGTGACATATACTATTGAGTGCATAGATATCTGGAATGAATGTCACCAAGTGGCAAGTTTGTGGTGGATGAGATATGTACAGTAGAAGTCGGAAGTTTACATAGACCTTAGCCAAATACATTTAAACTCAGTTTTTCCAATTCCTGACATTTAATCCTAGTAACAATTCCCTGTCTTAGGTCAGTTAGGATCACCACTTTATTTTAAGAATGTGAAATGTCAGAATAATAGTAGAGAGAATGATTCATTTCAGCTTTTATTTAATTTAATCAAATTCCCAGTGGGTCAGAAGTTTACATACACTCAATTAGTATTTGGTAGCATTGCCTTTAAATTGTTTAACTTGGGTCAAACGTTTAGGGTAGCCTTCCACAAGCTTACCACAATAAGTTGGGTGAATTTTGGCCCATTCCTCCTGACAGAGCTGGTGTAACTGAGTCAGGTTTGTAGGCCTCCTTGCTCGCACACGCTTTTTCAGTTCTGCCCACAAATTTTCTATAGGATTGAGGTCAGGGCTTTGTGATGGCCACTCCAAGACCTTGACTTTGTTGTCCTTAAGCCATTTTGCCACAACTTTGGAAGTATGCTTGGGGTCATTGTCCATTTGGAAGACCCATCTGCGACCAAGCTTTAACTTCCTGACTGGTGTCTTGAGATGTTGCTTCAATATATCCACATACTTTTCATGCCTCATGATGCCATCTAGTTTGTGAAGTGCACCAGTCCCTCCTGCAGCAAAACAATTCCACCACATGATGCTGCCACCCCCGTGCTTCACGGTTGGGATGGTGTCCTTCGGCTTGCAAGCCTCCCCCGTTTCCTCCAAACATAACGATGGTCATTATGGCCAAACAGTTCTATTTTTGTTTCATCAGACCAGAGGACATTTCTCCAAAAAGTACTATCTTTGTCCCCTTGTGCAGTTGCAAACCGTTGTCTGGCTTTTTTATGGTGGTTTAGGAGCAGTGGCTTCTTCCTTGCTGAGCGGCCTTTCAGGTTATGTCGATATAGGACTCGTTTTACTGTGGTTATAGATACTTTGTACCTGTTTCCTCCAGCATTTTCACAAGGTCCTTTGCTGTTGTTCTGGGATTAATTTGCAATTTTCGCACCAAAGTACGTTCATCTCTAGGAAACAGAATGTGTCTCCTTCCTAAGCGGTATGACGGCTGCATGGTCCCATGGTGTTTATACTGGCGTACTATTGTTTGTACAGATGAATGTGGTACCTACAGGCGTTTGGAAATTGCTCCCAAGGATGAACCAGACTTGTAGAGGTCTACCATTTTCTTTCCTGAGGTCTTGGCTGATTTCTTTTGATTTTCCCATGATGTCAAGCAAAGAGGCACTGAGTTTGAAGGTAGGACTTGAAATACATCCACAGGAAAACCTCCAATTGACTCAAATGATGTCAATTAGCCTATCAGAAGCTTCTAAAGCCATGCCATAATTTTCTGGAATTTTCCAAGCTGTTTAAAGGCACAGTCAACTTAGTGTATGTAAACTTCTGACCCACAGGAATTGTGATACAGTGAATTATAAGTGAAATAATCTGTAAACGATTGTTGAAAAAATGACTTGTGTCATGCACTAAGTAGATGTCCTAACCGACTTACCAAAACTATAGTTTGTTAACAAGAAATTTGTGGAGTGGTTGAAAAATGAGTTTTAATGACTCCAACCTAACTGTATGTAAACTTCCGACTTCAACTGTAGTTACAATGTAAAGCAAGGCAAGTGTGTGGTCTCACATCACCAAAGGAAAGAACTAGCAGCAGCTAGCCTAGCGGTTAGAGCTTTGGGCCAGTAACCGAAAGGTTTGAATCCCTGACACGACAAGGTGAGAAATCGGTCGATGTGCCCTTAAGCAAGGCATTTATTCCTAATTGCGTCGGTAAGTCGCCATGGATGACAAAAATTGAAATGTACACAGACAGAACCCCAGTCCTCATGTCTCCTCTCTCTCTTACCATCTACTATATCCAGCACCAGCCCAGGGTTTTTATATGAGTGGAAATAGATCATGTCCCCAATGGATCCATCTGTCAGAGCAGGGCTGAACACTGGGATGTCATTCTGCAACAGAGGTTGAAAATCTATTGATTATATGAACACAGCCTATTGTAACTCAATGAGGGCTACAGGGAGGGAGGGAGGCAGAGAGAGAAAATGTGAATGACAATTTAGTGTATTAGACAGCACCCACAAACAACTGATACAGCAACAAATATGAACAATAATATTATGATCCGTTAACCTTGTAGAGGTCATTGTGATAGTGTAAGGTGAGGCCAAAGAGGGGCATGAGCCCCCTACTGTACATTATACTGGTGAGTTTAGAGAGGGGAATGATGAAGATACATCACAAACGGAGAGAGAGGGCAAAGAGCACGGGTTTCAATTCATTCCACTGATATCTCCTGTTTTATATCAAGGATAGGCTGATGAGACAAGTGAGCCCATCCAGTCCTCACCTTATAGGCCCAGTAGTAGACAGACTCTGGGTTGTTGATCTCTTTGCCCAGACGGTGGATCATCTTGGACGGGGTCCAATGGGTGCCCTAAAGGGTTATTAACAGGTCAAAGGTCAAATGAATGTCACAATACCAGGATGATAAACTTTTTTGATACATTTTACCCCAATGAATACAACCCAGACACAGATACTGAAGATGACATTTCCTGTACGAAGGGTTAAATTAGCTCACCTCATCTTTCTGCTCCTGCACCATCTGGTCCAGAATGGGCATCAACCAGTCCTCAAACTTACAGTAGTTATCATTAGGTACCAGGAGGTTACCTATCCTAGAAAAAGAGCGAGAGGAGAGAGAAAAGATTAATGACAATTTAGTGTATTAGACAGCACCTACAATAAGAACAACTGGGTGGTTCGAGCCCTCTTCACCGTTAATTCAGACACCTGCCAGTCTGCACAGCGCGATATCAACCCAGAACATATCGGACTGCTTTTTCTCTACCACATCACTGGATTCCTGCCGAAAGCTCTGGACCATTACACCGGATCATCGGAGCTAGCTAGCTGCAACCGAGTGGCTACTACTGGCTAACACCTCTGTCCCGAAGCAAGCACCAGTTAGCCTTAAGCTAGCCGAAGAGGTCTACCAGCTAATTATTGGGCTACAATACTTATTTTGCCAATTGGCCTGGACCCTTTATTGCCGACACGGAGCAATAAAGACAGCGATCACTGTCTCATTGCCTGCGTCCGTTATGGGTCCGTGGTCAAACGACCACCGCTCATCACTGTCAAACGCTCCCTAAAACACTTCAGTGAGCAGGCCTTTCTAATCGACCTGGCCCAGGTATCCTGGAAGAATATTGACATCATCTGGTCAGTAGAGGATGCCTGGTTGCTATTTAAAATTGCTTTCCTCACCATCTTAAATAAGCATGCCCCACTCAAAAACTGTAGAACAAAGAACAGATATAGTCCTTGGTTCACCCCAGACTTGACTGCGCTTGACCAGCACAAAAACATCCTTTGGCGTACTGCATTAGCATCGAATAGCCCAAACGATATGCATCTTTTCAAGGAAGTCAGGAACCAATCCAGTTAGGAAAGCTAAGGCTAGCTTTTTCAAACAGAAAGGTGCATCCTGCAGCACTAATTCCAAAACGTTTTGGGACAATGTAAAGTCCATGGGGAATAAGAGCACCTCCTCCCAGCTGCCCACTGCACTGAGGCTAGGAAACACCGTCACTACCGATAAATCTACGATAATCTATCATTTCAATAAGCATTTTTCTACAGCAGGCCATGCCTTCCACCTTGCTACCCCTACCCCGGCCAACAGCTCTGTATCCCCTGCAGCAGCAGCAGCACGCGCTCCAGCAGGTATATTTACATTTTAGTCATTTAGCAGACGCTCTTATCCAGAGCGACTTACAGTAGTGAATGCATACATTTCATACATTTTTTTCCGTACTGGTCCCCCGTGGGAAACGAACCCACAACCCTGGCATGGCAAACGCCATGCTCTACCAACTGAGCCTTCACGGGACCACACCTGCTTTGGCCGCCTTTCCTTACAGTTCTCTGCTGCCAATGATTGGAGCGAATTACAAAAATCACTGAAGCTGGACTTATATCTCCCTCTCTAACTTAGAGCATCAGCTGTCAGAGCAGCTTACTGATCACTGTACCTGTACACAGCCCAACTGTAAATAACACATCCCCATATTGTAATTGATTAATTTTTTTGCTCTTTTGCACCCCAGTATCTCTACTTGCACATCATCATCTGCACATCTATTAGTCCAGTGTTAATGCTAAATTGTCATTATTTCGTCTCTATGGCCTATTTACTACATTTGCACACACTGTACATAGACTTTTCTATTTTGTTATTGACTGTACGTTTGTTTATTCCATGTGTAACTCTGTGTTGTTTTTGTCGCACTGCTTTGCTTTATCTTGGCCAGGTCGTAGTTGTAAATGAGAACTTGTTCTCAACTGGCCTACCTCCTTAAATTATTATTATAAAAAATAAAAATATGGCCAATATACCACGGCTAAGGGCTGTATCCAGGCACTCCACGTTGCATCATTCATAAGAACAGCCCTTAGCCGTGGTATATTGGCCATATACCACACCCCCTCGTGCCTTATTGCTTAATTGTATTATGATCTGTGATCCATAGTCGAGGTGATAGTGCTCTACCTGTTGATGCCTCTCTGTCTCAGCTCTTTGCCAGACAGGCTGAACTCCCCCAGGTAGGTGGGGGCCAGACACTTGATGAAATCCTCCTCGACTCCCCCCGCTGTAGTCACTATCACGTCCACCTGTTAGGAAGGTCCACAAACACATGTAGCATTTTACTAGTGTATACGATCACCTATATGCACTGGCATCTTGAAGTGAGTGTTTATGTTGTAGGGGTGTCAAACTTCATTCCTGGTGGGCTGCAGCATCTGCTGGTTTCTATTTTCAATAGGTGTCCAATTAAGACCTAGATAACCAGGTGGGGGCAGCTCCTACTAATCAAACACCTTAATTGATCAAGTGAGTAATGACAGCCAGCAGACACTGAGTGCAGGAGGACTGGAATTTGACACACGAGAGTGGGATGTTGTATAGGACTGTACCATTTTGTGCTGTGCCAGGTAGCGGATGGACTCCCTCACTCCAGAGCTGATGAGGTTGGAGGTATACCCCAGGAAGATGGTACAGCCCGAGTGGGAAGGGGAGGAGCCGCATCCTTCCTCTTCCTCCAGTGGCTCCAGACGCTTCTCAATCTGTGGTTATAAATAGATGACAGAAGAGAAATATAGACCACATACAGTATGATAAAAGCTCTCTCTAATAAAGGGGTTTAAACATTTCTCCCTCTTCTTATTCCTCTCCCTCTTCCTCTCCCAATCCCCCAAAAAGCAAGGCCTAGAATCAGACAAGGAATGTCATATGTCTACATAAATGGCAACAACTTGGATGCTAACATAACTCTCCACATCCCCAACTACTAGGCATCTTATCCCCTTATACGTCCTGGGATGTTTGGAGTAGGATGCCTAGTTCCCCCCTGTACACTGATCTTAGGTCAGGTGATTCTAGATCTGTACCTAGTAGATCAACTCCTACACAGAGCGGACATCCTCTGACCCAATGACAACACTAGCTTGCTCCCAGATCTGTTTGTGCTGTGTTGTCAACTCCTATGGTCATTGTGAGTTGTCAAGACAACACAAACAGATCTGGGACCAGGCTCTGAGAAGGCATCTCAGAGGTCGACCGATTACGATTTCTCAACGCCGATACCGATTATTGGAGGACCAAAAAGCCAATACCGATTAATCGGCCGATTGTTTTTAATTTATTTGTAATAATGACAATTACAACAATACTGAATGAACACTTATTTTAACTTAATATAATACATCAATAAAATCAATTTAGCCTCAAATAAATAATGAAACATGTTCAATTTGGTTTAAATAATGCAAAAACAAAGTGTTGGAGAAGAAAGTAAAAGTGCAATATGTGCCATGTAAAAAAGCTAACGTTTAAGTTCCTTGCTCAGAACATGAGAACATATGAAAGCTGGTGGTTCCTTTTAACATGAGTCTTCAATATTCCCAGGTAAGAAGTTTTAGGTTGTAGTTATTATAGGAATTATAGGACTATTTCTCTCTATACGATTTGTATTTCATATAGCTTTGACTATTGGATGTTGTTATAGGCACTTTAGTATTGCCAGTGTAACAGTATAGCTTCCGTCCCTCTCCTCGCTCCTACCTGGGCTTGAATCAGAAACACATCGCCTACCATCGCTCAGTCAGACTGCTCTATCAAATCATAGACTTAATTATAACATAATAACACACAGAAATACGAGCATTTGGTCACTAAAATGGTTGAATCTGGAAAACTATCATTTCGAAAACAAAACGTTTATGCTTTCAGTGAAATACAGAACCGTTCCGTATTTTATCTAACGGATGGCATCCCCAAGTCTAAATATTGCTGTTACATTGTACAACCTTCAGTGTTATGTCATAATTAATTACGGCCTTTGTTAGGAATAAATGGACTTCACGCAATTCACAATGAGCCAGGCGGCCCAAACTGCTGCATATACCCTGACTGCTTGCACGGAACGCAAGAGAAGTGACACAATTTCCTTAGTGATAAGAAATTCATGTTAACAGGCAATGTTAACTAAATATGCAGGTTTAAAAATATATACTTCTGTATTGATTTTAAAGAAAGGCATTGATGTTTATGGTTAGGTACATTGGTGCAACGACAGTGCTTTTTTCGCAAATGAGCTTGTTAAATCATCACCGTTTGTCGAAGTAGGCTGTGATTCAATGAGAAATTAACAGGCACCGCATCGATTATATGCAACACCGGACACGCTAGATAAACTAGTAATATCATCAACCATGTGTAGTTAACTAGTGATTATGTTAAGATTGATTGTTTTTTATAAGATAAGTTTAATGCTAGCTAGCAACTTACCTTGGCTTCTTGCTGCCCTCACGTAACAGGTAGTCAGCCTGCCACGCAGGCTCCTCGTGGAGTGCAATATAAGGCAGGTGGTTAGAGCGTTGGACTAGTAACCGGAAGGTTGCAAAAACGAATCCTCGAGCTGACAAGGTAAAAATCTGTCGTTCTGCCCCTGAACAAGGCAGTTAACCCACCGTTCCTAGGCCGTCATTGAAAATAAGAATGTGTTCTTAACTGTCTTGCCTAGTTAAATAAAGGTGTATATAAAAAAATAAAACATTTAAAAAATAAAAAATAATAAAATAAACATCGGCAAATCGGTCTACCTCTAATCTCAACTCCCTAAACCTCTAGAGATGGATGATGTCATCTAGCCTGGAATACAACTTTTTATGCTCCGTTTCACCATAGTTTTACTGAGCATATCAGTTAGGATTCCAGGCTAGATAGCCTCCAGTGAGTCTCACCATCTTGTTGATCTCCTGTATGGCATGGCCCACGCTGCTAGCCTGGAAGCCTGTGGTGAGGAAGGACTGGAGCAGGGCATGGTGGTCCACTCCCTGGTTGAAGTCATAGCCCTTGATACGGGGCATGTCATCTGGGAGGGCCATGCTGGGCATCAGCACCGCATCCATGGCCACGAAGGGGGCGTGTTTTTCCGCCATACCGTCTGTCAAACACAAGGAAGCAAATCAAAAAGTTATGCAACGGTTGCATAAAGAGTGCTGAACATTCATTTTACTTAAGTGGCTGCAAAGATCGTTTTAGTGGCATTCAACCTAGAATAGCTACAAGCAAAATGATCTGACAGCTGGAATCCTGTAGTTCACGTTGAAAAGGTTTGCAAAGTGTCAGCACTATTATCAACTCCCTACAGTAGTTAGCTAAATCAACTGTCAACTCCCTTCAGTAGCTAGCTAAATCAACTGTCAACTCCCTACAGTAGTTAGCTAAATCAACTGTCAACTCCCTACAGTAGTTAGCTAAATCAACTGTCAACTCCCTACAGTAGTTAGCTAAATCAACTGTCAACTCCCTACAGTAGTTAGCTAAATCAACTGTCAACTCCCTACAGTAGTTAGCTAAATCAACTGTCAACTCCCTACAGTAGTTAGCTAAATCAACTGTCAACTCCCTACAGTAGTTAGCTAAATCAACTGTCAACTCCCTACAGTAGCTAGCTAAATCAACTGTCAACTCCCTACAGTAGTTAGCTAAATCAACTGTCAACTCCCTGAATCATTCTGATTCTACTGTATAGCTGGTGGCAAGCAACAATATTAGGATCATGCCTTGTATTGTGCTTAGTAGCATCTTATAGAGACAGCATTCTAACGTCATCATTCAGCACATTTCATGACACCGAGATCAAAGTATAACAAGTATAGCAGACGTCAGTTAGCAACTAACACTCCATCGCCTGCTGGCTGCCTGGCTTGCAACTAGCTAGCAGCTAGCTATCCATTCTCTATTGGCTTAAATACAATTACACACACTGACAAATGAAGCAACAAAGTTTTTTGAATTAGAGAATGCTGAAACTAAAAAGGGTATCATGTATAAAGACAGCCAAAACATTAACAACACACCACAGGTCTGGCGATCTAACATTCCCCATGCGGCACACGAAATCACTACGGAAAGCGCAAAGGTTCAAACCTAGCAACGCATTCTGGTGAAAGATTGTGTTCTGTATGCACCTTTCCTATGCTTATTATTATGTGGGTCAACAATATCACACACACATTTCCTGTCCATCCCTGCTCCCTCCAGTCTCTTTTATCATCAGTGAGGGATGTGTGATGTTGATGTGACATTTCCAGGACTGTGTGTGTAACCTTTAAACCTGACACATCACAGCAGCTTTGAAGTGGCCTCCACAGTAACAGCAAAGAGCAGAGGTTAAAAAGGGAGGCCAGATGCCACTCTGGCAGAAATTGGGACCTCGGTTGGACGTAGGCACACATAGCCTAGTGTTAGAGTATAACAGTAACTTTTCCATTATTATTTCAAATCTGAATCCATATTTGGAGGTGGAACAGGTTTCTGTGTGTTCAGCAAGTTGTACATTTTCAACTCTCAACAATTGATTGCAATTCCATTAATTTATTTTCTCTCACTTTGGAGTGGAAAGAAGTGCAGTTTCAGCTTGCTGTCTGGGACTAAAAGTGGGAGTCTCTCTGGAGGAGGGGATGTCAGGGAAGGTGTGCAGCAATAACAGTGTGATGCAGGCACGGAGGACTGTGGAACAACTACGAGTGGAGGCAAGCATGGAGAGGATCAAGGTGAGTACACTAAAGTAGCCTGTGTGTAATGAATTGGTTGGAAGTAGAATTTCTAATTAATTTGGAGAATGACAATTTTGTTGATCAGTACTTTCATTTGATGAATCAAAAATAAGATCAATTGTGGGAGCAGTGCAGAGCAGTCTGATACAGAACGGATAAAGGAAAATGTGACCCCCACCCTCGTCTTAGGACACATCAGTAACTCTTTGTATATTGGGCATCACCTTTCTCCTGAATGTACAATAACCTCAGCTTTGAGACAAGCTTTAAGTTATGGCTGTTCCTTACTTCTTCCTCCCAGATCTCCACAGCAGCTGCCCAGCTGGTGCAGTACTGTCAGGAGCACAGTCGCAGTGACCCCCTCCTCACCGGCATCTCTGCCTCCTCCAACCCCTTCAAAGACAAGAAGACCTGTGTCCTGCTGTAGAAAGGCTGCCTCAGGACACTGCTCTCTGGCGCTGCATTCAACAGTGCTTCATCATTAACAACAGTGAAACGTTTTTATACCAGGCTACTTCAACATGTCCTACTTCATCATGCCAGACAAGACATTAACGTGGCTAAAGCAAAAAGTGACTGGTTGGTACAGTATTGGTACAGTATTGGTACAGTATTGGTCATGCTGTAACCGGATTCTGCTGTAACAAAGGAGAGCAAACTGTTTATATCTTCTTCTTGACATTACAGAACCACAGGGTAGACTGGTAAACAATGAATTGATTGAGTGTAAACATTTTATTCATAACAAAAGAAATCACACATAGCATATTCACAAAAGCATATTTACAAAATCTGAATCATTTGGATATTTTTATGCAGTCAGAGGACTCTCTTGCAGCAGGTGAAGAGGGGTCGCAGATAAGGAGTTGGCATGGAGATTGATTGTTGCTAAGGACAGACACTGTTGCCTCAGACTATCAGTGTGTGTAATAACAAAAACTTGTAAGAAATAATTAGTGAACAATGCAGTACTATTGGGTTTTGCACTCAAACGAGTCACTTGAGCGAGGTGGATGCTGGGACGCTACAGATTCAAATCAACGTTTATTTTGTCATGTGTGTAACAGTACAGCGCTTTCCTCAACAGTGCAGAATTTAAAAAAATATAAATAAAAAAGAGCTTTACGTAAAACGGTAAGAGTTGGTAAAGTAGTTACCCTAAGAGAGAACGAGGAAGAACTCAGAACAGTGTAATTGACAAACAGGTGCTGTGGTACTGAGTATAAGAACGCCACTACACACATTATGACAGTTAGACCAAAATACTTTACAATCAGTGTGTCAGAACGGCTTGACTGATCCTTTCCATTGTGTTTCCGAATCTGTTTCAATTGTCAAAGAGAAAAATACTTAATCTATTTTCTAGAGACCAACTGTCTGGAATGCTGGTGGCAGAATGTCCTCATTTTAAATCAACAAGCTAAAATCAGGCCATTGAAAAATCTAATCATGTACAAGTGTTTAAAACCCTTCAGTAGTGCTGAGCCTCAAATTAACTCCCAAATATACACTTGAAGCTAAAATCCAGTTTATGTGAAATCTTTTGAACGAGTGCTGGGTCAACAACACAGGGACACAGACAGAAATACACCATACCATGAAGTGTTATTATCTAGGCCTTTTCGTTTACATTTCTTTACATTAGTTAAGGAAGCCTTTTTGTGTGTTCTTTTCTTATTTTCTTTGATAAAATACATGGGAATCACACAGACACACTAAATATGTTTGGCTTGTATATAGTTTTTTGGGTAAAGCTAAGAGCACTGGTCCTTCACGTCCACATTCTCACAGCATACAGTATGAGAAGGTTTATCATTTAAATGACAGACCATTATACGTCAGTCATCTTGCATCACTTCAGGAACGTAAGTAGATTAGGGTGGGTGTGGCCCCCCTCACCTCCTGGCCCTCCACACCTCCACACACATTTCTCCTGATGCGATAGCCAGCACTCCTGCTTCCACACTCAACTACAGAGAGCGAGAGAGAGGACAGAGACAGAGAGTAAAACAGATCTTTCTTCAACCAGATCAAGGTAGGAGGCTAAGGAGAGAGGCTATCAGCCATCAGAATAAAAAAATAAAAAAAGTGATGTGAGACTCACCCCATTGACGCCTGCTTGGTGGTGCAGTGTGCACAGCGTCCTTGGAGGGGAACAGGGGAGATGCACCTGGAAGATGAATGGTTGATAAGATAGGAACAGGGAATGAAGGAACATGGATTTGTTCATTCATGTCATTAATGCACACGCTCTTTGATAATGGTTTAATGTTGTTTGTAACCGAATGGGCAGTGAAAATGATTTTCCTCTTTGAGGACAATAAAGTAGCCTATCCATTTATCTAAAAACCCCAAACAGAATACCATTACAACAGAGCTGAATAGATATTACCACATATGTTAAAATATTATTGTACGGTGATGCCAAAGAAAAAGAACCATCCTCGGATGGACAATAAAGACATTCTATTCTAGTGGGCTCCAGGGTGTAAGCCTGGCTAATGCTGGGAATACACAACATAAGTTCTAAATCTTAACTTGGACCTGTTCTTTTATTCCGCCCATCCTCAACCCCAGGACGTGGGTGTTCACATTACACCATGATTCCCTAGCTGATCCAGCCCTGCGTTTCTCGGTTGTCGTAGGAAGAAGATGCTGACGCGCAAACAGTGAACTGCTTTATAGGTGTGCACATTATTACGTGCAGAAACATTTGTTAAAAAGAATATGGACTTAATATGAAATAATGATAATATGAAATTCTATTTTTGGTTTCTGTCATGGTAGGACGCAGATATAATATTGCTGGAATTTGTTTTGCATGGCCCAGTGGGTGGAGATTTCACTTAAGGACCAATGGAATGGTCGGAAATAATCAAACTCCGCCCAACCGGGGCACCGGGCCATGTAAAGCATCACCATCACCACGGTCCACACGGTGCATGTTGCTTTCCTCTTTGTTTTGGTCTCACATACTGAATGCTCTGGCTATTGGCAGCCGTCCTTGCCCAATCGCGTTGTAGCACTGCTCATACTACAAGATACACAATCAACATTTCTGACGTCAAAATTATCGGGACCTCTGACAGGGGTCTGGAGAATGGAACAGCAATCAGCGGTGAGTCCTTGACCCGCTCAAACAAACTACACGAGTCCTGACGTACTGATCCTAGTCCAAATTAATAAGATTTCACCCCGATCATGAAAATTAATCTGGGACGGCAAAAACATGGCGAATTCATGGCAAAATCGTGTAGTGTATGCCTGGCATAAACCAGGAAGAACGCCATGCCCACCACTGTTGCACAGCATTCAGACTGGTTTAACCAGGCTAACAGGACGTACCTTGATGGTGCGGTCAGCGGAGCAGGTGTAGAGGCTCCCAGGGGACCTGTGGATGCCGGTGACCAGTGAGGTGTGTCCCACGTCGAACTGGGAGAGGGGCTTGAAGAAACCGGCCTGCATGGAGAAGGCATGGAGCATGCCCCGGTTGTCCCCCGCCCACACCTCACTGTCACTGTAGCACATTGACAGCAGGTACGAGCTCAGCTGGGAAGAGAGGAGACAACCCAGAATGAAGACACACATACTAACATATTATAGCCTGGTCCTGGATCTGTTTGTGCCGACTTGCCAAATCCTGTCATTGTTGAACCAAATAAGACAAAACAGCACAAGCGGAAGGGTCAGAAATTAAGGAACTTGTCTGTCAGCCCTGCATTAAAGACCAAAATTAGTTAAAGAAATTTTTTATAAATAAAAAAGTATACCAGTTTCATTTAAGGACCAAAAACTTGACAGCTGTGCCATATAGATTGCAAAATAGTTGGGAAGAGATTTTCAATGTGCCAAAACCATGGCACATGGTTTATGAACTGATATGCAAAACAACACCGGATTCAAAATGTAGAATGTTTTAATTATTATACAAAATTCTTGCAACCAATATAATGTTATATATATGGGGGATTCAACCATTCCAGCTCTGCAGATTTTGCTGTGAAGAGACAGAATAATTAGATCACTTGTTTTGGTACTGTCCACATGTAGCTTGTTTTTGGTCGCAGGTTCAGGAATGGCTGAAGAATTTACCTGGAGCTAACTCTGCAAATAGCACTGCTGGGTGATTTGAAAAGTCATAGTCAATTCACCAATAATATAAAACGTTTAGAAAATAAATCTTTAATTTACAATCTGTAGAAACTATGACAATAGAAAGGTTCAGAACTTTTGTGAAACATCACAGCACAGTTGAAAACTATATGGACAGATAGATGGGAGGGGTTGAGTGGAGCTGAAGGGTGGGACTAAAAACAACAAGATAGCTAATGTCAAATATTATGTACCTGTAAAATGTATATAGGTTTAGAACTTTTGTGAAACAGCACAGTTAAAAACATATGGCAAATAGAAATCAAACTGGATGGTCTTCAGATTGTATTTTTTTATTTTACCTTTATTTAACCAGGTAGGCAAGTTGAGAACAAGTTCTCATTTACAATTGCGACCTGGCCAAGATAAAGCAAAGCAGTTCGACAACATACAACAACACAGAGTTACACATGGAGTAAACAACATACAGTCAATAATACAGTAGAAAAAAATAAGACTATATACAATGTGAGCAAATGATGTGAGATAAGGGAGGCAAAAAAATGCCATGGTGGCAAAGTAAATAAAGTATAGCAAGATAGTATAGCAAGATATAGATGGGAGGGGTCGAGTGTAGCTGAAGGATGGGATTAAAAACAAAAAAATTAGTTTGGACCCACCTACTCATTCAAGGGTTTTTCTTTATTTTTAATATTTTCTACATTGTAGAATAATAGTGAATACATCATAACTATGAAATAATAAATATGGAATCATGTAGTAACCAAAACAAGTGTTAAAAAAATCAAAATGTATTTGAGATTCTTCAAAGTAGCCACCCTTTGCCTTGATGACAGCTTTACACACTCACGGCATTCTCTCAACCAGCTTCATGAAGTAGTCACCTGGAATGCATTTCAATTAACAGGTGTGCCTTGTTCAAAGTTCATTTGTGGAATTTATTCCCTTCTTAATGCATTTGAGCCAATCAGTAGTGTTGTAACAAGGTAGGGGTGGTATACAGAAGATTGCCCTATTTGGTAAAAGATCAAGTCCATATTATGGCAAGAACAGCTCAAATAACCAAAGAGAAACAACAGTCCATCATTTCTTTAAGACATGAAGGTCAGTCAATACAGAACATTTCAAGAACTTTGAAAGTTTCTTCAAGTGCAGTCACAAAAACCATCAAGCACTATGATGAAACTGGATCTCATGAGGACCGCCACAGGAAAGGAAGACCCAGAGTTACCTCTGCTGCAGAGGATAAGTTCATTAGCGTTAACTACACCTCAGATTGCAGCCCAAATAAATTCTTCAGTGTTCAAATAACAGACACATCTCAACAGCATCTGTTCATAGGACACTGTATGAATCACGCCTTCATGGTCAAATTGCTGCAAAGAAACCACTACTAAAGGATACCAATAATAAGAAGAGACTTGCTTGGGCCAAGAAACACGAGCAATGGACATTAGACCGGTGGAAATCGGTCCTTTGGTCTGATGAGTCCAACCGCCGTGTCTTCGTGAGACGCAGAGTAGGTGAACGGATGATCTCTGCATGTGTGGTTCCCACCGTGAAGCATGGAGGAGGTGGTGTGATGGTGCTTTGCTGGTGACACTAAGTAATTTATTTTGAATTCAGGGCACACTTAAACAACATGGCTACCATGGCATTCGGCAGCGATACGCCATCCCATCTGGTGTGCACTTAGTGGGACTATCATTTGTTTTTCAACAGGACAATGACCCAAAACACACCTGCAGGCTGTGTAAGGGCTATTTGACCAAGGAGAGTGATGGAGTGCTGCATCAGATGACCTGGCCTCCACAATCACCCAACCTCAACCCAATCGAGATGGTTTGGCATGAGTTGGATCGCAGAGTGAATGAAAAGCAGTCAACAAGTGCCCAGCATATGTGGGAACTCCTTCAAGACTGTTGGAAAAGCATTCCAGCTGAAGCTGGTTGAAAGAATGCTAAGAGTGTGCAAAGCTGTCATCAAGGCAAATCGTGGCTACTTTGAAGAATCTCAAATTTTAAATATATTTAGATTTGTTTTACACTTTTTTGGTTACTACATGATTCCATGCGTGTTATTTCATTGTTTTGAGCTCTTCACTATTATTTTACAATGTAGAAAATAGTAAAAATAAAGAAAAACCATGTAATGAATAGGTGTATTCAAACCTTTGGTACTGTATGTATATTATAATATACACTGCTCAAAAAAAATAAAGGGAACACTAAAACAACACATCCTAGATCTGAATGAATGAAATAATCTTATTAAATACTTTTATTTTTTACATAGTTGAATGTGCTGACAACAAAATCACACAAAAATAATACATGGAAATCCAATTTATCAACCCTTGGAGGTCTGGATTTGGAGTCACAGTCAAAATTAAAGTGGAAAACCACACTACAGGCTGATCCAACTTTGATGTAATGTCATTAAAACAAGTCAAAATGAGGCTCAGTAGTGCCTGTGGCCTCCACGTGCCTGTATGTCCTCCCTACCTCCCTACAATGCCTGGGCATGCTCCTGATGAGGTGGCGGATGGTCTCCTGAGGGATCTCCTCCCAGACCTGGACTAAAGCATCCGCCAACTCCTGGACAGTCTGTGGTGCAACGTGGCGTTGGTGGATGGAGCGAGACATGATGTCCCAGATGTGCTCAATTGGATTCAGGTCTGGGGAACGGGCGGGCCAGTCCATTGCATCAATGCCTTCCTCTTGCAGGAACTAGGGACACCCTCGAGCCACATGAGGTCTAGCATTGTCTTGCATTAGGAGGAAACCAGGGCCAACCGCACCAGCATATGGTCTCACAAGGGGTCTGAGGATCTCATCTCGGTACCTAATGGCAGTCAGGCTACCTCTGGCGAGCACATGGAGGGCTGTGCGGCCCCCCAAAGAAATGCCACCCCACACCATGACTGACCCACCGCCAAACCGGTCATGCTGGAGGATGTTGCAGGCAGCAGAACGTTCTCCACGGCGTCTCCAGACTCTGTCACGTCAGCGAATTTGCCAATCTTGGTGTTCTCTGGCAAATGCCAAACGTCCTGCACGGTGTTGGGCTGTAAGCACAACCCCCACCTGTGGACGTCGGGCCCTCATACTACCCTCATGGAGTCTGTTTCTGATCGTTTGAGCACACATGCACATTTGTGGCCTGCTGGAGGTCATTTTGCAGGGCTCTGGCAGTGCTCCTCCTGCTCGTCCTTGCACAAAGGCGGAGGTAGCGGTCCTGCTGCTGGGTTGTTGCCCTCCTACGGCCTCCTCCACGTCTCCTGATGTAATGGCCTGTCTCCTGGTAGCGCCTCCATGATCTGGACACTACGCTGACAGACACAGCAAACCTTCTTGCTCGCATTGATGTGCCATCCTGGATGAGCTACACTTCCTGAGCCACTTGTGTGTGTTGTAGACTCCGTCTCATGCTACCACTAGAGTGAAAGCACCGCCAGCATTCAAAAGTGACCAAAACATCAGCTAGGAAGCATAGGAACTGAGAAGTGGTCTGTGGTCACCACCTGCAGAACCACTCCTTTATTGGGGGTGTCTTGCTAATTGCCTATAATTTCCACCTGTTGTCTATTCCATTTGCACAACAGCATGTGAAATTTATTGTCAATCAGTGTTGCTTCCTAAGTGGACAGTGTGATTGACTTGGAGTTACATTATGTTGTTTAAGTGTTCCCTTTATTTTTTTGAGCAGTGTATAAATAACAGTATTCATGTTTATATCTGTGTCTACACATACCTGTGACGACCTGAAGTACCCAAAAATACTTTGAAAGTCTCCAGTAATATACCCTCCCTTTGCAACCCTAAGTGTGGGGACTACATGAACAGTAAATTGTCAATCTAATTATATTCTTATACTGTGTGTGTGTGTGTGTGTGTGTGTGTTTGTACCTGTAGTTTCTGTAGGGTTTTCCCTGCTCTTCGGTCGTAGATGACCACAGTGCGGTCTTTACTCCCAGATAGGATGTACTGCTCGTCTGCTACCAGGCAAAGCACCGCGTTGCTATGGAGACGCAGGCTCTTCACCAGAGGCTCCGCCACTGCAGCACAGACAGATCATGACATCATCATCCAGCGACGTCTGACAATGTTAGTCTGTCAAATTCCATAAACCCATTGATTTGCTCTAATCAGATGATATATTCTGAATGGGCAGTCCATTTGGCCAACCAAAGGATAACACATAGAAATATAATTACTAGAACGGGTAAAGGCCCTTAGTCCAATTACCCCTCAGTAAGTTTATTTCTATACGATAACCATTAGTATTGTTTGTGTTCACTTTTATCGACTGATATAATCTAATTTAGTAGAACAGAGACTACAAGTACCCATCTTATGAATCACTCACCTCTTGTGTCGTAGACGCTGACCTTCTTGTCGTAAGTGCCAGCCAGCAGCACGTCCTTCTGGGGGAGGGCCAGGCAGAGCACGGCAGCCCGGGCCCTGATTAGGCCCCTCTCAGCTCCTTGGGCCCCCAGGTCCCATAGCCTCACTGTGCTGTCGAAGGAGCCCGAGGCCAGCAGGGGTCCCCGGGCCGCCAGGCACCACACCCAGCCTTTGTGGGTGCTGAAGAGGCCCTGGCCCCCCAGTGTATGGAGCAGCCTGCCCGTGGAGCCCCCATCCCGTAGGTCCCACAGGTTCACGTTCCTGTCCCGGGAGCCTGAGGCACACACCGCCCCGTCGCCCCCTACCAAGAGGACCGAGTTGACCTCAGCGATGTGCCCCGAGGGGAGGGAGAGGCGCTCCAGGGCTGGGGGAGGACTGGGAGCGCGGCTGGACCCGTTTCTCTCCCCCTCTCTTCCCAATCTCGGGCCCGCTATGTAATCTTGACCATCTCTATCCGCCAAAACTCCCACTCTCTCCTCTACCTCGATGGCCTCCAGGAAACCTTGTTCATCATCTCTCTCCTCCTCCATCATGGCCTCGGCTGCAGCAGGAGGCTGCAGCCGAGGATCTCCCTCCTCCATCAACTCCTCCCCATCCCACGGTACCGCCATCACACCCTCCACTTGAAAACCCACCTCCTCTACCCCTTCATCCACTTGGGGCCTGCCTTCTTCCACCTCCTCCCACTCTCCAATCCCTTCCTCTGCCAGGGCCTCTCTATCCCTTTCCCTCTCCTGGGCCCTCTCCACCTCTCTCTCCCTCTCTGCCTGCTCGGCCTCCCTGGCGGCCCTCTCCCCCTGGCCCGTCCAGCAAGCAATCAGCTCCTCCATCTCCAGGCAGGCCGAGGGCCAGTCGAAGCCGTCCCGTGGCCCCACGGGGAAGGAAGCTCTGGGACCAGTTAGCCTGCGTGCCCGCAACTGCCACGCCGTGCTGTCCTTACCCACATTTCCCAGGGCATGACACACCTGTAAAGGGAGAGACATGGACCTGATTCACACTGTAGGGCTGGCCTGAATAGTACTAGGCTGGCTTGGAAATTGTATTTTCTCAAGATCCTTTCCAGCATGGTTCCAGCAGCTATGATGGATGTGTAACCAGGTCATGACAGCCCAGTACAGCTCAGATAGATAAAGAATTCAACCGCTTATTTTTTCAAATGTCCCTAGCCTAGCATGGTTTCCAGTTTATTATGGCATTAGCCAACTCTGTTGTCAATGGCATGCTGGACAAGCTAAAGCAGATCGGCATCCAGGAAAGGTATGACGCTGTCCACTGACACACACCTGTGGCAGGACCGTGATGACACACTGTGCCGGGAGGTGCGAGGCGATGCGTGCCACCATCTCCCACGGCAACGACAGCAAGCCGCTTCCTTCAGCAGACGGGGAGGGGCTCGGTTCAGCAGAAGGGAGCGGAGAGCCTGGGTGCAGCCTGTGAAAAAGAACAGTGTGTTATACCCTTCTTACACATCCATGTCAACCCAAACTGTATAGGCGCTGACACATTGTCTTTTCCAGCACGGTTCCTGCTACTATGGCGGGCGCATCAAAACCAAGCCAGCAGTGCTCATTACTGCACTACTAAGTATAATGGAACTGTTCTGAAAGCAGAAGACTGTTGTGAGGGTCATCAGAGGTACTAACCCTAGCTGTCCAGGCCTGGAGGCTTCATTGGAGGGCTGTTTCAGTGGTGCCGATTTAGCTTCTTTCTCCCCTCTCCCGGCCCCTGCCTCATCTTGCCCCACAGTGACCCGAGGCTCGGACATCCACTCCACTTACTGCAGGAGAGTGCATCATACATTTTAGTTTCATTTCAGATTCTCAGCTAAGGCGGTCTATCATTGATGACTGGCACAATCAAATTGTCAATAGGGTCACGATTGTGCATTCATTGCTAACAAACGGAATAACTACAGTAAAAAAAAAACTCTAATCTATACACCACAGTGGGAACGGAACTTTATAACGTTAATTGCCCTAGTAATTTGACAGATACAGGCAACAAGTGTAACATGCTAGCAAGCTAGTTAGATGATGCACTTACCCACAAGTCCCTATGTCACTTATGGAGAGGTCTGACAGACAGTTCATTTGACAGCAGTAGCCTTAGTCAGTCCCCGTATGCCTTTTTTTTAACTGTATGCTGAATATTTTCAATGAGCCCGGTGCGAGACGAAAAAGCCTAACAGCTAGACAGCGGCGGTTGCTACCGGGCGTTGGCTGGTAATATACTATCACTGTCAAGCACGCTAACTTGCAAGATGGCCTTTGTTTGCAAATCAAGCGAGTAATCCTGGAACTGAACACATGCACAAGTTCACAACTGTGCTAATCAGCTCCTCGACATTTAAAGAAAACACTGACCGATCTCTAACTCAGGCTTTCAAAGAAATCGGTTAGACATGAGTTGCTAGCTACTGTAAGAAGATGATCCTTCATTCAAATTAGGTTTCCACTAGCTAGAGAGCTATATCGTAAAAACAAAAACGAGCATCTGGATCTCAATTTAAGGTGAGCAGTGTGGTTAAGGTTAGGTTTAAAAATAGATTTTAATAAGATAAATTCTAGAAATAGCTACGGTTTATGACTGCCAGTGGCGCGGCGACCCTAACAAATGGGGTTTCTTTTCCGGCGCATTTAACATTTCGTCATCAGCCTAAAATGTAAACAAACCACAAGCAGTTTTTTTTTTATGGCTATTTGTTTGTTGGCTTTGTAAATTGTCTTGTTCATTTAAGAAAAAGCATAGGATCAGTTTTGACAATGGTTTACAATAAAGAATTGCATTCATACATTGAATGATAGGTCTGCACTTTCAGCGTAATCCATAAATTGTCAGGCAGCTGTCTGAAGATTGTAGAACAAGCTGAGGAGTTCAGATCCTCTCATCTGATGGAAGCCATGAAAAAATTATACCAAATGTGACAGGGCGCAACATTAACTAGGCACAGCCAGACTCAATCATATATGTCAGCAAGTTGGTACATTAACAGAAAAATGCTATAATCCCAAATTCATTTAAATAAAGAGTCATCAGTTTATTCCCAGCTTGATAGAAAACCTTTTATTTCCCCATTCACAAAAGTAAACTAGAAAGTGACACATCAGTTAACATCCCACCTGCACCACAGTTGAGGAAAAATACCAGTACTACATCAAATTCATTCCTCAAGGCTCATATCTAGATTGAAACAAAAATACAGGAGTTTTCACAATTCTTCCCTTCTTTCCCCAGGTATGCACCACGCTCTGTCTCCCCCTCTCAGTATTACCACTTTACATTAAATTTGACAAAATCAAATGGTCCGCTATAAAACAACGAAAACAAAAAAATTCTTTAAATAAAAAGAACATTACAGGGAGAAAAACTTTTAAAGTCTAAACAAAACTTTGTGCGCTTCTTCTGCACAAAAACAAAATATAAAAAAATAACGGTCATTTAAAATAAAAATGAACATAAATAAAAAAACTAAACGAACATCTCATTAGCCTTGGGAAAAAAGTAGAATGCCTCAACTTGTGGAAAACTGTTAAACTTGAGAAATATAGATGGTTTTGAGATCAATGTTTCGCTACTACGATTTAAGAGGAGATTTAACACCGTTCAACATGTTGACCCAATTCTTCCTGATGGGACCAGTATCACATTGGGAGCATTGGGCAAAGACTGGCAATTGGCCAGTATCTCTGTGCACACCTATCCTACTCTCAACCTTGGCAGACCAGACACCCATCCACCAACACTTGCATATCATTTTACCCCTTTAGGATATGATTAAAGTGTCACCCTCTAAGGGTGGAAGCGGTTTACAAAAGTGTGTAAAGATTCAAAATACTGTCCAATCAACCACTTATGTACAAGTGGGTTGGTGTTAAAATCCACGTTATATGGATAAACACATCTGTATACAGCTTACTTGAAATTGCATTTTCACAGGTACGCCTGACGCTTAAGGCAGTGTTTTCTTCACATTTTGAATATCTATTTTCATTGTGCGGTGTAAGATAAAGATTTCCATAGTTTCATTGACTCGCTAAGTCTCAGCTAAGCTTTGAAAGAGAACTGATGTACGACTGGATATCACAAACAGATGGTAAAATATGACAAGTGTTGATGATACACAGGGTGTCTCCAATATCTCAGGTGTGAGTTACATGTCCATCACCTTGCGGGAGGGCCGGTACAAAGTTAAGTCTAAACGGCACACATGCTTACAGTAAAATACAGACACACAACAAAATAGTCCGACGTGACAGACCTCCAGACATTGACAAAATACAAGACAATCACTCCCTCACGAATGTTAATGTATCCAATCTCAGGGGAAACAAAGAGAATTAGGATCAGTATAATAATACCCAGACATATCCTACACAGTATCAACGGGTTGAGGAAAACAGCAACTGGACTAGAGCCAGTTTAACCTGGACTTTAAGTACTTCTACTAAAGATAGCTGCCCACTTTTATTATCACAGCATGCGTGGGTGCGTTGCATTTGATGAAGCTCTTAAAGACGCGTCCCCCTAGAAGGGCATGTATCCGCCTTTAATGAGATGATAGTCAAATAAAGCGATTATGGAAAAGCATGCAACTCAAGGTTGTTCGGGACCATGGACGAGATATGTATTATGTATTATTATGATAGCCGACTAACTAGTCAAGGTCTTTTTCTATCTTCGTGGACTCATTGCATTCTCCCCTACATACTCATTCTGCTCATGTAGAAAAGGCTGGTAAATTTTCTGATGGACTGTCTGGAAACACTGGTGGGAAGTACATTTGATCCAAAATACTTGATGTTGGTCAGTCCTTCCCCTTTAAAGGGGATTTCAAATGAAAGCTTAGCCATTGATTCTTGAATAGAAGATATGCTTAATGCGTTTAGCTCAACTGTCAAACACCATCAGAACCCAAAATAAGCTTTTTAGTCCAGTTTGTTAATAAAAACGTATACAAACACTGTATAGCCTCAAAACACGGTTAAAACGATAACCTTGATACCATGGACAGTCAGTCCCTGTATCCATTACTCTGTCCATGAGGCTGAGCGTCGTTACATTTCTCCAGCCTCATCCCTCAGCTGTTTACCAAATCAGTGGCGGATTAGCCGTTTGGTATTGTTCAAAATGCTGATTTGACCCTTTAAATCTATGGTCCTCTCCTTACCCTTTAAATCTATTCCATCCATCTGATTGCATGCCTTACTTGTAAACCAAGCATATGAACAGCGGCGTTAGTCTTAACCTAAAATTCTCATTTTGACCATTGCTTATACAATATCTTATTTATATCGTTTCTTACTTCAGCAAGCCATAACAGTCGTAAAAAAAACAAGTGCATAATATCAATTCGAACCAGCAACTGATTTATTCTAAAGTTCTTCCTGAAGCCTTAATAATGCTCAAGTCCATTGTAAATACTATAAAAACAAAAGTAGCAGCAAAACGGATTATGATTTTTACTACAGTATAACTGGTTGCAGGGATGTGATTCTTTTATCTTCTATAAGATCGATTGAATCTTGCGTCTCTGAACTATGGCATCGCTGGATCTCGACACTATAGAAACCCACCCGTCCTGTTTGTTAGGTCTGGCGACGGGAGCTGGTCACAGAATAAGTACGATGGGGGTGGCTAAATAACCTGGTGTTGTTACCTTAGAACAATAAGCTGACTACCATTGTTTCTAAAGGTAGAAATCTACTTGTAACAATGAGATACGCACACACGTTACTTAAGAGGTTATCATTGCCATGCAAACCAATCACACGTTACTTAAGAGGTTATCATTGCCATGCAAACCAATCACACGTTACTTAAGAGGTTATCATTGCCATGCAAACCAATCAATCCCTTATTGGAAAAATGACCTTTGTCAGCACTACAGTAAAATGATTCCTGGAAGGATTGTGTCTGTCTGTTCTATTAAAAACTATGAAAGGGAAAAAAAGACTACATTTAAATTAGTATTTCTCTTAAGAGGGGAAAACAATTTAATTTCAAAAAGTAAAATGAATTCAGCAAACGTGGGAAAAGGAAGAAAAACGGTCTAAATATACCCGTGTTTAATAGAGAAGTCCCAATATGAACAGGTATGGTACTGTACTGTCTATGAAAGCTTGAGTAGTAAAGGTGCAAATTACTCTTCTAGAACTCTCCCCGTTATTACGTTGAAAAGCATTTCATGCTTTCCCCTCTGAGGCTAGCCTTCGGGAAGCTATTATAAAACATTAGCGCTACTTCAGTATCCCGCCCACAGCCTTTGTATAGATTATCAAATGACTATTGTAAAATGTATGCAAAGTGCTTGTGCACCGATTGGTCATTCGGGCCAGGGCAACTACCTTCCCTTCCTGAACTAAGTGTGCCAGTCTACATATTATGTGAGTTGTGTTTTTAAACTGTGGCTCCTGGGCTGGTTTTTAGATTTCTCCTTAATTGACTTATTCCGGGGTTGCTGCCACCCCGCCCGCCCTCCCACCACAGCTCTCCTCTAACCTTGGTATCTAAAGAGTTATCGAATGGATTTAGGGCCGTTCGCAGCCGGCCCCTGCATATGCTTATCCTACCCTCCCTCCCCCTCTTACAGAACCCTGTGGCTTTGGTTACATCGGAGTATGTCGTCGGATTTAAGTTTGGCGTTTGAAATCCAGAGGCTTTCTCCCCAGTTTCCCTCCCAGTAACCCTCCCTCCCACCCACCCTCACAGAGACACACAGGGTCGTGGGACTTGTAGTCTGAATGGACAGGAGCCAAGGCCAGTCCCTCTCCTCCTGCCCCCACGATCAGGGCAGTGCAGTAACACAGATGGATGAGTTCCCCCAGTAACCCTCCCGTAGATTTAACCTGGAGAGGGGAGAAAGTGGGAAAGGGGGAGAGAGAAGGAAGAGGAGCGAATAAGAAGAGGAGAGAAGAGGGAATAGGAAGAGAGAGAAGAAACAATGTTTTTATTTATTCAGGTGAACAGAGAGAACATGGACTAAACATAACATTAGGATTTGGGGAAGGGAAGCTGATCCTAGATCAGTTCTACCTAAAGTGAGTCAATACCTGACAGGCGTGTCCTGTGTCGGCGAGGGGAACTACACGCCATAGCAGGCCGACAGCCTCTCCTTCAGCAGAGGGGGGAATTGTTCTGAGAACTGCTGCCAGTTCTCCTCGCCCACCTGGTCCTTGAAGCCATGGAGGATCTACAAAAACAACAAAACTTGTAAATCAAGGTGAGGTATTGGGTCAGAGGAGTTCAGCAACTGGCAAAGCTGGTTCTCTTTTGTTTTCTTAGCACCACACGTCTCAGAGTCTAAAATATCCACAAGATATGTTCAGATTTCGAATGTCTGTAGAAAAAGATCATCACAGGCTGTGGAGAAAGAGGAGCACTAGGTCAACTTAGAACCCAACAGTCTAGAACCTTTGTATTCTGAGGATCAAACATATGGGTGAGATTTGTTGAGGTTTATATCTCCCGAGTGCTTACCTTGTAGAACATGTCTCTCAGATCGTCCTTAGGACTAACCCAGGAGGCCACAGCATCACAGAAGAAAATGAAGTCCTGAAGAGACACCAAAGTTCATATGTCAACATCCTCATCATGCAACATTCATCCACATTCATATCGCTCATTTAGCATCCAATCATCCTTCAATGACACCAAACGCGCTAGGTTGAATACAATGTGCCTCCTCTCACCAGTTATCTCAGTCTAAATGACATCCACACTAGTTATTCAGATTTGGAATGTCTGTTTAGAGTTCATCATAGACAAGAGCAGAGGCAACACACTCAGGGAATAAAAATATAACAAGTCCTGGCCCCAGTAAATACATGTTCCTGTGTGGCAGTGTTCAGAAGCCCCCCCCCCCCCCCTCACCTGAACCACTCCAGCAGGGTTGACTCCAATCATCATGCAGATTCCACGGAACGCAGAGTCTTTCTCCTCATTGTCCCTGATGTTCCTCAACGATGTGCACCAGGGTCTGATAAACTGTTGCAGCATGGGAGACACCTCCTGTGGACACACGTAGCCCAGCCTGCCGATCGTAATGGCTGTCCCAAGTGAAACACAGAGGAGTGATGATTTATGTGGCAATAACTACTAGGCCATAACAGGGTTTAGAACAATCACCTCAGTGTCAGTCACACACTCAGACCTTAACTTCCACATAGAATATTTCAGATTTCGAATGTCTGTTAGAGAGATCATCATAGGAGTGGACTAGAGCCTAAATACTGGTTTTGTGTATGGGGGTGGGGGGTTTAAGCATGCGTGTCTGTGAGTACCGTACCTGTATTCTCCAGGAGGGTCTTGGGTGTGTTAGGTCTGTTGATGATCTCCACCAGGTTGTTGAGGACCAGCCCAACATAGGGTTGCATGTCTGATCCTACAGGCACCAAGGAAAACACCACAATCAACCAGCTGGAAATTATGGCATTGCTCGCCATACATGGGTTCAATTACTATTGGAAATCTTTCAGATGCTTTGAGCATTTTCCCAAGCCTGCCTGGAGCGGCAAATGGACAGGGTTTGAACTTTAGAGACTTTTCTATTGGTTCCTTTCCAACACAATCAAGCACAGCTTAAGTATTTCAAATGATTTCAAATAGAATTTGAAGCCAGGTCTACAATCAATCAATTCCTACATCAGCGCTGTCAAGTATTCACTGTCATTTAGAGTTTTTATAGTGTCATTACAATCCTTCCTATCAAATCACCACAGCCAACATGGATTACTGATGGAGTCAATCTGGTGGTGTTGCTAAAAAAAAAAAAATTGGGTTCTCGTGATTTCTGGGAAATTTCCCAAAATGGCCGCCATCTTTAAGCAATGGTTCCCCCTAGCTCACCTGAGCAATCTCCTTCATCCTTCTTGTCAGTTCTCCCTGTAGAGGTATTATAGCACAATGTCACTACACTGTACTACTGCTGGTCGGCCTGCCATGCTTGCACACACCTGCAGGCCTCACTGTTACAAAGTCCAATGGTAGCAGGACCCATCACTCAGGCATCTTGCAGCACACTGTAGTCAAGGAAGATTGGCTCACTAGTATGACAGAGGGTCATTGAGTTCATGGGTTATAGAGAAAGGTCAGTGAATCAAATCGGACAGAGTTAGTTACATGCTCCATCCAAAAGACACCAAACCCTAGCAGCACACACCATAAAACACAGCACCATAACCATCTGTGTGTTCATCCCTATGTTGTGACCTCACAGTCACACTCAGACCTTTAACTTCCACATAGAACACTTCAGATTTGGAATGTCTGTTAGAGATCATCATAGGAGTGGATGGTTGTTGGTGGTCTGTGTGTGTGGTCTGTGTGTGTTGTTATGAGAGTTAGAGGGAGAGGAAAAGCAGAGATAGCGAGAGACATTTTAGAGTGGTTGTGAGGTAAAGAGTGGTTGTGTAAGAAATGAAGACTGCAGTAAGTACACACAGCAAGCAGTAACTCACCCATCTGCATGGCGATCTCGCCAATGGCCCAAGTAGCGTTGTTACACACAGAGATGAACTCTGGGTTCAGGTTCAGGCCCAGGATCGGCATGAACTCAGCTGGAGGGGAAAGACAGGTTTATATACAAACTAGTCACACAATCACTGGTATACACACACTCCCACAATCACACAGGTTCATTAAACAGTACACACAACTAGTCACACAACCAAATGGTATACACACACACACCAACATACAAATAAAACAAACTACTAGTCACTCCAACACACTCCTCAGCGCCAGTAACTGGTGATCTCGTCCTGATTATCAATCTACTTTTTCATGACATTGACAATGTCTTCACTACTATGGTTGACTCACCAATGCAGGGTTTGACATGAGGGAAGCAGGCCTTGGTCAGGTCACCCAGCAGGGCAAAGGAGCTCTGTCTCACCTCTGGCATAGGGTCCTGGAGGAACGCACAGTTAGTCTCAAACTCAGACACACATCTGGTTAAAACTACTATTTTGAACTTTTCTTAACACCCCAAAAAGTAAGAATATCAACTTTCATGTATTTTTTTGCGAACGACAGAGCAGCACTGTACAAGCTATACGGCAACATATCCTCCTTCAAGTTGGCTAACTTCACATTTTCAAAATGGCCGCTGACAGTTGGCACTTGGAGGCCCCTGAGTACCTGCATGCACTGGAAGAGCAGGGTCATGATGTTGCTGCGGGCCACCAGCTGGTCCACACTGGCCCCCAAGCCCTCGGCCAGGCCACTCAGCAGGTCCAGGGCCACAATCATGAAGTCCTTGTCAGGGGCTTCGTACTGGTCAGGGTGCTGGTTGTACATCTGGAGAGAGAGGAGACGGACAGAGAGTCAGTGGGTTTTTGGTCAGAGTTAGGATATGAAGCTAAATGTACGATTTGTTAATAAATTGCTGAATAAAAGCAGTTTGTTCACACTAACTCATGCTTTGTGGTGTAGAATAAATTGACAAGTAACATTTGTTTATAGTAAAACAATTCCTATCTGAAAGCAGGTTTCCATCCAACCTTTTCATGCGTGTAAAGTAAATGTTGGATAAAAAAAAAAAGTCATGACAGGCATGATGGAAAGAGAATTTGTCTAAACTTTCCAAAGGAAAAAATACAACAAAAAAAATACGCTCAACAAGGTGGAATCTTTTTGCTTCGGTAAAAAAATATATTATGCGAGAAATGGCAGTGGAAAAACTAGTGTAAATATTGATATAACCATCATACTGAAGGTTGAGTCACATGATGACATGTGGTCCCCCACTACAACACAGGAAAGCATGCAGTTTATTAGGCTACAGATGAAAGTTATGAACTTCACAGGGTGGTTAAAGTGCAGTGATGAGCTTGATGCTCCTTTCAATAAATATCCAGGGTCTTATTCTGGTGACATGATGATCGACGCGTGACTGCAGTTTGAAAACTAAAAATATTCTTGCTCTTTTGTCCATAATAATCTCATCATGTAGGCCAGCGGTGACCGACCTTTGAGTCAAGATAACTTTCTGAATCAAAATGTAAACCGAGATCTATAGCTCAGATTTTTTACAAAGTTGACTTAAAAAACCTAAGCAACATTAACCAATTAAAACAGTACTGTAGCAATGAGGTTTGTGCAGTAGGCTATAGGCCCAAAACATTACTGCATATTGGCTATGCTTGAATTACCCTGCCAATTTCTTTATTATATTTAAAAAATGTAGGTATATGCTCACACTGGTAATATATCACCTACTGTAATACTTGAGAGGCATAGCTAGGTGAGCATAATTTGCGTTTGTTTTTTACTGGACTGCTGGCCTGCATCTGATGGTCAGTCTGAGGGGAGGAAGGGAGCAGCGGTGAGGCTGCCTTTCACCCGACTCACCATCCCTCCCCCTCCGCTCAACCGCCCTCCCTCCCTCCGCTCAACCTCCCTCCCTCCCTCCGCTCAACCTCCCTCCCTCCCTCCGCTCAACCTCCCTCCCTCCCTCCGCTCAACCTCCCTCCCTCCGCTGAGAAGTGGACAGTCTTCCAGCTGATGGCCAAACTAAAGTCGCACTGCATTATTTCTGCCTCATGCACCAATTCAGAAAGTGAAATATTCCTTGATATTAAAAATAAGCCGTTAATAAGAACAAGCTTATTGGAACACTTGGTTTCTAAAAGTTTTGAACGAAGTGTTCACAGTGATGAATAACAGCTTAAACATGAACTGACTCATAAAACCAGTAGCTTGATGCTGTACTCATTGAGTCTCTCTAGTCATGGTTTTAAACCTTTGCTGTGTGTTGGAGGCTTCTATTTGCAGTCTATGGCTGGAGGAAACTTTACAGACAGTGATCTGAGCTATCTGATGGCCAGCGATAGGCCTATAGGTGCACTTGATTTGCTCTCTGGGCCTGCCGGGAAGGTGGAGTTCTACCTTCAGACACATGAAATGGTTCAAAATGTGAACACTGTCTTCCCGGCACTAGGGCTGCTGAATCAAGTGCACCTACCGCCAACAGAGCGAAACTAATACAAAAAATAGGAACGCAAGGCTTTATCATCAGTAGAGTTGAAAACACGATGGAATTTTACATTTGTATTTTTTTATTTGGGGGTACATGGAAATTTAACCACAAATTGTGCACGACGTCATCACAGCCTTTAATTTAAATGTTTAAATTGTATTCCTTTAGCAGACGCTCTTATCCAGAGCAACTTACAGGAGCAATTAGGGTTAAGTGCCTTGCTCAAGGGCATAGACATTATTCACCAAGTCGGCTCGGCGATTCAAACCAGCCACCTGTCGGTTAGTGAACCCAACACTTTTAACCACTATGCTACCTACACGCAACAAGTCAATTGGATGGAAACATCTCTGGTGGGAAAATGCACGTTTTTATGCCACGTGTCGAATATTTGCATGAAAATCTGGTCGCCAATTGGAAGGAAACCTAGCTATATCTGGCTTATTTTGTAACAGTTTGTTGAAATACATTAACATGGTTCTTCACTGAAGGCATGTCTGGTGATTTAATGTGTATAAACTGTACTAGAGAGAGCAATAGTAATTGGTGTCTTTTTGTAGGTATTAACTCCACCATGGCTCATTGGACAAAGCCTATGGGAAAATATATCATTTTGGGGGGATAAACGCCAAAAATAAGGTCTGTGGTAAACACAGGCTTAGGAGATCTTATACATTTTGTTTTATGAGAATCTTCAACTAACGTCACTTCTTGTGAATTGAAGAATTTATGTAATCAAAACAAGCACATAAAGGCTTCATAATTCATAAAGGTTATGTCATTAACCGACTGTGTTACCCGAGGTAACTCATTTCCGGTTTTTAGAACAAGCTGTCGAGCTCTATAGGTTCTTACCATGGCCTGAGCGAGGGTCTTCTGGACCAGGGTTACACAGCGCTGGTAGACAGGCTCACAGTAGGGCAGGAAGCCACTTTGCAGGGCCGTGGCCACCGACGACAGACACTGGGGAGGCACAGGGAGAGACAGGGTTAGTTTGGTGGGTGGGGGACGGTAACAACAAAAATACAGCCTGCATATCAACAGGTCAAAGTAGTGTCCTGTCAGTGTGTCCTTTCCTTCATTTGCACCGATCTTAAAGGGACAGTCCACAAATTTGAAGATGTATTTTTTTTTTTATACCTAGGTAATTTGAAAAGAATATTCAAATTCTTAAAATTCCCTTTAAGATATAGCTTTCTTTAACAAAAGGAGTCAAGGAGAGGGAGTGGATTTATATCTGATACAGAAGTCAGTCAGTCCCCATTTAGAACTCATGAGCCAATACATTTTTAGCAAAATCACATCTGGACGTCAACATTTTATATATATTTTTTTAAACAAACCCAAGATTGACCAGAGCCTGTCGTTTCCAATGGGAGGAAATTAATCATAGTGGGCAGAACAAGCAAAGAGGTGGGTAGCGCCAAGCACCAACTAGTGAGATCCTATTGGCGCATTCTAGTACATATTTGCATATTTTCGTGAGGGAATGCCTACTCTGAAGTGAGCGTGTGCAATAACTAAATTTGCCCTTGCACTCCTAAACAAACATTTCTTTTACTTTGGCAAGGGTAAAGTCTCAAAAACACAGTCCAGTCTGTTACAGATTCTAGTTGTAGAAACAGAAAACTGTATGGAGATCAAATGTTCCATCGATGAGAACATGCAGAATGTCAGATTAAATACATCTCTCTCCATCTTCTCCCACGGCCGGCCACTGGGCTTCCTCTCATCAGTCAAACTAAATACATCTCTCTCCATCTTCTCCCACGGCCGGCCACTGGGCTTCCTCTCATCAGTCAGACTAAATACATCTCTCTCCATCTTCTCCCACGGCCGGCCACTGGGCTTCCTCTCATCAGTCAGACTAAATACATCTCTCTCCATCTTCTCCCACGGCCGGCCACTGGGCTTCCTCTCATCAGTCAGACTAAATACATCTCTCTCCATCTTCTCCCACGGCCGGCCACTGGGCTTCCTCTCATCAGTCAGACTAAATACATCTCTCTCCATCTTCTCCCACGGCCGGCCACTGGGCTTCCTCTCATCAGTCAGACTAAATACATCTCTCTCCATCTTCTCCCACGGCCGGCCACTGGGCTTCCTCTCATCAGTCAGACTAAATACATCTCTCTCCATCTTCTCCCACGGCCGGCCACTGGGTTTCCTCTCATCACCATATCTGGTAGTGAGTGGAAACGCCAAGCGGATGCTTCACACATACATCCGGTGAAATATCTGTCTCTGTTCTATCATTAAGATGTGTAGTACAATAAGATGTGCAGTATAATACAGACCATTGGAAGCACAACAGTCACCCATTTCCATTGGTATGCTTTGAGTGGCTCTAAGAGCTAAAGATCCTTTTAAAAATCAATAAAAAATAACCTACAACAAAAAACCAGCCTAGTGCCTTATCTCCGGCACCAGTTAATTGTCAGCTGAAGAGGTTAAGGAGACCAGTCCTACCAACATGCTGCTGTGGATCAGAAAACGATCTCTAATTAGCATCATGTATGTTCAGATGAGAACATGTCATCACTTCCACAGCAGCAGCTAAACGTAAAGTCGTTCTGCAGTCTCTGTAAACACACACACACACACACTAGCAACAGCCTACCAGCCACTTAAGGAGTTCTAGGCTTTTCCCCAACATGCCAGATTGTCCTTCACCAGAATATCATTATTGTTGGTGTCTGGCTCACGAGACTAGCAACAGCCATAAAGCAATGACGGCAAATACCATAAAATCTGGTCTAAGAATGATCCACCTCGTGATGCACCAAACATGGTTGTATATAATGTATATAATGATGTATAACCTCCAGAAGTGGAAAGAGATCCTTGTCCTCGTCCTTCAGCTCATTCCATTTGGCAATGAGGGGAGGCATCAGCTTCTGGATGTACTCCTGTAGGGGGAGAGAGGAGACTCATTATACAGTTCAGTAATATTGTGTCTCTTCACCATAAAGATGAAACCTGTGTAAACCAACCAGGTTGAGGTTGTGACGTAGCGACAACCTACACGTGACATGATTTATACACGTGTCTTCTCTCACTAAACAACCTCAGAGTCTAAAATACATCCACACTGGTGATTCAGATTTCGAATGTCTGTTTAGAATTCATCATAGAGGAGAGCAGAGAGGCAACCATCTTCACCATAAAGATGAACCTCTAAAAAGTAACCAAGGAGGTTGTGATACAGCAACAAAGCACCACAACAGAGGATGTTGTACATCATAAGACGGTTAGGAGTTGTTGGCCATGAAGCTGATCCAGCTTGCTGATCCAGCTTGCTGATCCAGCTTGCTGATCCAGCTTGCTGATCCAGCTTGCTGATCCAGCTTGCTGATCCAGCTTGCTGATGTTTCTAAGCGCTAGTTTTCTAACTAAGTGAAGATCCAGACTCACAGGCTGGTTGAGGTGGTGTCCTACGGAGTCGGCGAGCGTTCCGATGGCGTCGTAGAGGATGAGCAGGTTCTTGTGCTGGTACTTGCCGAAGGCAAACACCAGCGTGTCCAGGATGAAGCTGAGGTAGGGCACCAGCTCTGTACACGCCTCCTCCTCCAGGGTGGCAAACGCACTGAGGGACACAAGGCCAAAGGGTCAGAGTACAAGAATGGACACATCATACACACGGACATTAATACAATGGAAACACAATAACATGTGCTTTAACAACCAAGCTGGCCTATACACAACCCTTTAGGAGACCAGTCCTACCAATATTCTGCTGTGGATCAGAAAACGATCTCAAATTAGCATCATATGTTCAGGTGAGAAACATGTCATCATTTCCACAGCAGAAGTCAAATGCCCAGTCATTCTGCAGTCTCTGAACACACACCCCCTCTTGAGCGTTTAATTGAGCTTGCCTTGAGTTCCAGGGTTGAACTTTTGGGACTATTCCATTGGTTCCATCACAGCAGGCAAGCTCAATCAAGCACAGCTTAATTAATGGGGGGGGGGCAGGTCTGACTGTCATAGCTGAAACACATTGACAATGCCAAAAGCACCCTCCCCCACACACAGTACACACCTGCAGGCGGCCTCCTGCACCCTCTTGTTGCCGTCCAGTATCCTCTTGAGCAGCTCGGTCATCAGGGGTTTGAGGTGGGAGTCTGGGGGCTGGCTGACCACCCAGTGGGCGTAGCGGGACAGGGTCCAGCAGGCGATGGAGCGCACCAGGGCCTTCTTGTCACACAGGCACGCAATGAGGTGGGGGAGGAGCTCCGGAAGGTAGGGCACCATGCCCTGCATACAGCCTGGAGGAGAGGAGAGGTGTGAGTGAGAGAGAGAGTGTGAGAGAGCGAGAGTTTTTGTCACAGACACAGGATGAGGTGGGGGAGGAGTTCTGGGAGGTAAGGCACCACAATGCATGGAATTTTACTTTATCTTCTATGACGCTATTTCAATATTTGGTCTGTGATTGGGGGTGGGGGGGATCAGTTTAGTAGGGAGGGTATGAGGTCAAAGCACATATTGGAGATAAAACCTCATTAAGTGATCAGTTTAACCATGACACATTGTCTTTACCTGGTGTATTTGTGAAGAGATTCAATTGAATATTGCTATCTGTGTATCGCTTAGGCAACATTCAATTCCTCCTTTCATGACGATAAAGTTGGATAGAATTTGAATCTGGCTTGCCTGAAGCAAATTCTTTATTGACAACACTCAATTGTAGTCCAAGTCTATTATCAACACAAAGCCACGTGAAGGACAGCCAGTCATCTGGCTTAGTGTTTATACGTTTTAATATAAAATATACTCTCAAATGGAATCCAATTAGTGTACATCCTATTAGTGACGTGTTAACTGGGTCAGCGCAGTGGAAAATATATGGCATTACACCTACTCTACATTAGGACAGTGACATGTCTCCCTATACTGTCAACATCTGCTGTCTGCCTATATGAGTGTGTTACTGACTAACAGACAGGGGGGTCATAAAGGGCTGAAGAATGAGAGAAAGAGAAGGTGTAGCCAAATCACAGTGGAGAGAGAGAGCAAGACAGAGACAAAGTAGAGTGACAGGGGAACCACTGACAAAAAGGAACGACAGCACCACTGCTAAGTCAATCTGAACTGACCTATCGCAACACGGAACTAGACAGAGAGTTCCACTAGCAGAGTCCGCAGGGACAGAGAGTGCAGTGTTCATTTCGTTGACACCTATTTGTCAGTGGCAATTGAAGAGACGATAACTGACTAAACAGACCCAGAAAACACTAAAATTCAACAAAATTATTTTTCATTTAAGTTGATGAAAACAAGACTAAATACTGACTAAAATGACTTGTTTTTTTACCTGCTGCAGAGTAATGTGTTCTGCCAATTGGACTATTGGGAAGAGAATCCTGCGATATGTTATGCAGAACGATATGTTGGATGGACAAGGCTATGTATGTTTGTGCACATGGAAGTCAGTGATTTGTGTTAACTATTGGTTAATGAGCCATGAAAAATGTGATGACTAAAATATGACTACAATGAAAATACATTTAGTGGACTAAAATGGTCCACTATTTCCATAATTTTAATAATAGCTACACTAAATAATTATTCAAATGACAAAAATGTGACTTTGTAATATTTTAGTCAAAATGACTAAGACTAGACAAAATTTTTAAAAAAGTGGCAAAATGAACAGAGTAGAGAAGTCTGACTGTAGGAGACCTCTGGACTAGACAGTAGAGAAGTCTGACTGTAGGAGACCTCTGGACCAGACAGTAGAAGTCTGACTGTAGGAGACCTCTGGACCAGACAGTAGAGAAGTCTGACTGTAGGAGACCTCTGGACCAGACAGTAGAGAAGTCTGACTGTAGGAGACCTCTGGACCAGACAGTAGAGAAGTCTGACTGTAGGAGACCTCTGGACCAGACAGAGTAGAGAGGTATGACTGAAGGAGACCTCTGGACCAGACAGTAGAGAGGTATGACTGTAGGAGACCTCTGGATCAGACAGTATGAATACTAACACCATCATTAACAGTCAGGAATGACATAGAATGCATCATATCCAGAGGGACAGTCAACTCTCAATGGAGTGAGAGAGGAGAAAGAACCACTATGTACTGAACGTCACAGGACACAGAAGAGAGGAGAGCAACAGAGCAGAGTAGCAGACAGAGAGAGAGAGAAAGAGTCCAAAGTGTGGAGGGGGAGACACACAGATGGAGAGAGAGATCTATGTGAAGTGTCAAGAGTGTGATTGATTGATTGATTTCCTAGTCCTTACCCTCAGCGATGGCCCCCAGCACCAGGATGCCAGACTCCTTTATGACCCAGTCAGGGGAGAAGAGAAGGCCCTTGAGCAGTGGCAGCAGGTGAGGCAGCAGCTCGTCTCGGAAAACATTGGCCAGCACATCCAGTGCCGCCGCCGAACACTTGCCTACAGGGAGATAAGAGGGACAAACCTTTAAAGGGATAGTTCACTCAAAAACATGACAAAACACTTCTTTACAGTTTTGCTCTGTACAGAAGTGCTCTATGTTGAAAACTTGACTGCAGGGTCATGCACCATTTTGGGGGATTTTATTAACAGTGGACGAATGAACAAAACACTAAGATGGTTTTAGAGTGAACTAGCCATTTAATATCATACTCTTTTCACACTACTGAATCTGGGCCAAGCCAAATTATACAGGTCTGAACAGTCTCCAAATAAACCAACTAAGCTGGCCTGTACACCCCTTCCTTTAACGTGTTCAAGGAAGCCTGTCCTACCAACATGCTGCTGTGGATCAGAAAACGATCTCTAATTAGCATCATGTATGTTCAGATGAGAACATGTCATCACTTCCACAGCAGCAGCTAAACGTAAAGTCATTCTGCAGTCTCTGTAAACACACACACACACACACGAGCAACAGCCTACCAGCCACTTAAGGAGTTCAAGATTTCTCCACAACAAGTCTGATTGTCCTTCACCAGAATGTCATTGATGTTGGCGTCCGGCTGAGACTAGCAAAAGCCCTGAAGCAATGACACAGCAACTTCCATAAAATAATGTCTAAGAATTATCCACCTTGTAATCTAGTTAAGACACCGCTAAAAAGCTATATCATTTTGGTCAAGACTAGGTGAACCAACACTCATATACAGAATAACACTTCCATGTTGTTGTATTTCTATACAGACACCATTGTGATAACAGTGGTCTTCCACCGTTCTGGTGCATCTCTGCATGCCAATCGCTACTGATGCCAGTAATCACTACTCTGGCGGTGCTGTTCAGGGTTCACACTGTCCAATGAGCACCTCCAGCTCTACTGCTAATGAGACGCTGGGGAGCAGTGCACTAACAGTGGAGAGAGCAGCCAAACAGGGAAGTAACCGAATCGGTTCTGTCAGGATGGTGTGAGTACTTTTGATGACACATTGTCCCACAGGAATGACTATCAAATGTACATTACGCCGTTTAGCCAGCACACGCAGACCAGACTCGCCTAGAGCAGACCAGACTCGCGTAGAGCCTGCAGCAGACCAGACTCGCGTAGAGCCTGCAGCAGACCAGACTCGCGTAGAGCCTGCAGCAGACCAGACTCGCGAAGAGCCTGCAGCAGACCAGACTCGCGTAGAGCCTGCAGCAGACCAGACTCGCGTAGAGCCTGCAGCAGACAAGACTCCTGCTCCATTCATCTAGTATCAGTCAGTTTTCTCTAACGCATCCCCACCCTGGCTGCAGGGGTTTCAGTTAGTCGGCTTTAAGTCATGTCCGACTCACGTAGGTTCCAGTCAGATAATGTATCGTCATCATCGTCGTCGTCTTCGTCGACGTCCTCTCCCTCCTCGCCCTCTCCTCCCTCGTGCTGCAGGGTGACGGTGCGAGACTTGTGGAAGCGGGGCTTGATGTCCTGCTCACTGTCCGGCACAGCTTCGTCCTCCTCCACATCACCCTGGAGAGAGAGAGAGATGTATCATTGCTATGCGTTTTATTTTTCTGGTCCGAGGTCTGTGCTGTGAAACATGACAGTATGCATAAGAGATGGCTATACAGCACAAACATATCTGGGACCAGGCTAATATTTAATAACTTGGGCCAAATGTGGTTTCAGTTCAGGAGGCTAAGACATTGTCACTCTAAAAAGCATGCTGAACCTTGGACATATGGACACAGCTTAGTGCCAGAAACAGCCAGAAGGGTACTAATGCAGTCAAATTAGTAACTGTGTGGCTTCTATGACCGAGGACTATGAGTCAGAGTAAGGAGTGCCTGGCAGGGGAAATCCCCTGTGGGTTAGCCTGGGTGATGTGTTGTGGAACTGGGAATGTGTGGACAGTTGGCAGAGGGAAAAACTGTGCTACACTATTAACTGGCATTAACCAGATACAACACTTAGGTCAGAGAGTACGAATACGTCAAACATCAGTCGAGTCTCAAGCATAAAGCTGTCACCACATCAAGAGTACCAGTAAGAAGAGAGAGGGAAGATGGGAGGAAAGACTTCTGGGTCGTGTTCATTAAGCACACAACTGAACAAATGGCCCGAAAAAGGGAGGTACTGTCTTAACTGGTCCTTTTAATTTCCCCGTTGCAAAACGTTTTGCTAGTGTGCCCTAATGAACACAACCCCAGTGGGGGGAAATAGGTGTGGTGTCATCATGCACACCCAGAACAGAGAGACAGGCTCACCTTCAGCAGGATAATATCTATCTCAGAGTACTTCATGCCGTTCACCAGGATAGGAATGAGCCTACAGGAGGAGAGAAAAGACACCATTAGTCAAGCAGTCTTCCTACTGTTGGTCAATCAGCAACACTGCATTTATTGGTTCCATATAATAATTGATTGAAGTTAGACAGCGTCAGATGTGGCAAGTGGGCTGCAGCTGTCTGGATCAGACAGTATGAATACAACAAGCATCACTGACCATCACAGTTAATGTGTTATGCATCATATCCAGACAGCATGGGAAGGGCAGAGGGTAAACGTCAAAATGAGGTCTGTACTGCAGCTAGCCAACCCTTTTGAACTGTAATCAACATTCTGTTCCTCTGAACATTCTTCTCTTTACATCACCCCTAATAGAACACAGTACAGTGTGTAAACAGAATGAAACACACCAGGAAGTATAGGACCTCTATGGGTATGTTACTTTTACATGCTGTACTATTGACTAACCTCTGTTGCCCTCTACACCTCTGACCTGACCGTCCCCACTCTCTCTACATCACGTACAACCAACACAGTCCAGGTGATGCTGTATGTTACAGGTATGTTTAGGATTACTCACTGCACCAGGTGTCCAGAGAGCACCTCCTTGCAGATGGGCTGCTCAGCCAGGGTGAGCCAGAACTCACAGGCCTCCAGAGAAACGTTCTCATCCGGGTCCTGTGTGCGCTGCAGCATGTACTGGTGGGGGAGAGATACAGACACAGCAGTGTCAGGGGTTGGGATTGGCTGATGGGGTATGACAGTGTTGGACGTGCTGACCGGTAAATAAGTCAATAAGGAAGTGGTGGTCTCACCTGTATGATGCTGTGCATGTGAGGGATTAGCCGGTCGATACGGACCTCCAGCAGCATGACCAGAGCCCGGCACACGTTCTTCCTCACCTCTGAGTCCTCGTCTGTAGCCAGCGCAAACAGGCTCTGAGAGAGACGGAGACACGAAGAGAGACCAAGAGGGGCCAGAGAAGAAAATGAGAGATGTCAGTCTTGAATCTACAGCTATCCTCAACACCGTTGATTACAGTACACACCATTGTCTAGACGATGGACATGTAAGAGGCTGTAGATTCTGGATTAGACAGTATGAATACAACAAGCGTCAATGACCATCACTGTCAAGGTGTTCTGCAACATAGCCAGATGAGCAGGTCAGTGTTCTTCAGGGTCACCACCATAGAAGTAGAACTACTAGAATGGGAATAGCCCATCAGGCCACAGTGATTATATTTCTATGGTCAACAGTGTTGTGTGTTGCCTGATGCTCACCTCGATGAAGGTGTCGATGTTGTCCATCAGGGCCTGGGCTCTGCCGATGATGAACTGGTTCACACAGGCGATGGCATGAGATCTACAGGCAGAGAATAGCACCATGAGTAACAGAGTTTTACAAAGGGAGCAAATTAATGTCTTTGAAAACAGTGGGATAGTAGGTGGAAAACGTTTTGAAAATGACTCAAAAGTTCCACGCAACTACCTGAGCTGGTCCAATAAGAACACAGATGTGTAATCCGGTGCAAAACGTTTTGCTATGGTGTGCTATGCTCTACTGGACACAACAGTGAGAACAGAGGAACAACCAATGGCGTCTGGATGCAGCCTGTTCACAGATCTGTTTGTGCCGTCTTGCCAACACCTATAGTCACTGGCATAACAATGACCATAGGTGTTGGCAAGACAGCCCAAAGTGATCTGGGACCAGGATAGTCTGGAGTACAGGGGACCTGGGACTGACCTGATCTTAGGGCTGCAGTGCTTGAAGAACTGCAGGAACTTGGGGATCATGATGTTTAGCGGACGGTTGAGCGCGTCGCTCTCCAACAGCTCCGACGAGTCCTCGCAGATCTTCTGCAGGGCGCCAAACGAGCCCTGATCAAGAGAACACACGCAGACAGACGGAGTCAAACTCAGAGCAACAGAGGGGAATGAAGTAGGATGATTGGAGGCAATAGGCTACAGGTCTGGATCAGACAGTATGAATACAACAAGCATCACTGGCCATCACTGTCAAGGTGTTCTGCATCATATCCAGATGGCATGGGATGTGGAGAGAACGCTACTGAAACATTTAGCAGAGAGAGTAAAATACTTCTTAGGAGGTAAAGAGGGTTGCGGAGAGGTAGAGAGCGGGGCAGGAGAGGTAGAGAGCGGCAGAGAGGTAAAGGAGAAGGGATATGAAGATGGAAGGAAGAAAAAGGGACAGGGGAGGTAAGGGGAAAGAGAGTGTGACAGGGAATGAGGAAAAAAAGAGAAAAGCAAGGGAGGACGGAAAAATAAGAAAAATGAAGGGTGACAGATGGAAATGAAAGGAGGAAGAGAAAGGGGGAGAGGCTAGAAAAAGATGAGTGTGTGGTAGCTAGGTAGCTCTGACCTCGCAGGTGTTGTAGTCCTCAGAGTTGAGCAGGTTACACAGCTGGGGCAGCAGCTCTGGCCAGGTCTGCAGCTCCCCTTTAGAAGTGATCGTGGTGATCAGGATACCTGCGAGAGAGGGATGAAGAGAGAGGTTAGGAACCAACAATCATAGGGTGGTCTGGTCTTAATACTCTCTGGGAGGGGACACTGCCGTTCTCACTGGGCACCTTCATTTTGCATTGCCCAGTGACTAGGGTGGGCGGAGTTTACACATTTTAGACCATTCCATTGGTCCTTACGTGAAATCTCCACCCATCCAGGGCACCAGGTGAAGCAAAACGATTGAGCCCACTGATCTGGAAGAGGTGGACAGGTGAACGTAAACCCTCCTGAAGGCTTCCACCTATGCTGTCTTGTCAGACCAGATGTAGGGAAACAGGGATGTACAAGAGAGTTAAGGAATCGAGAGACCTCTGGATCAGACTGTATGAATGCTAACACCATCATTAACAGTCAGGAGTTATTAAGAATGCATCATATCCAGAGGGCAGGATAGGGGGGTGAGAGAAATGTATTTTGGGGAGATGAGGTGAAGATACAGTTGAAGTCAGAAGTTTACATAGACCTTAGCCAAATACATTTAAACTCAGTTATTCCCAATTCCTGACATTTAATCCTAGTAAAAATTCCCTGTCTTAGGTCAGTTAGGATCACCACTTTATTTTAAGTGAAATGTCAGAATAATATTAGAGAGAATTATTTATTTCAGCTTTTATTTCTTTCATCACATTCCCAGTGGGTCAGAAGTTTACATACACTCAATTAGTATTTGGTAGCATTGCCTTTAAATTGTTTAACTTGGGTCAAACGTTTAGGGTAGCCTTCCACAAGCTTCCCACAATAAGTTGGGTGAATTTTGGCCCATTCCTCCTGACAGAGCTGGTGTAACTGAGTCAGGTTTGTAGGCCTCCTTGCTCGCACACGCTTTCAGTTCTGCCCACAAATTTTCTATAGGATTGAGGTCAGGGCTTTGTGATGGCCACTTCAATACCTTGACTTGGTTGTCCTTAAGCCGTTTTGCCACAACTTTGGAAGTATGCTTGGGGTCATTGTCCATTTGGAAGACCCATTCGCGACCAAGCTTTAACTTCCTGACTGATGTCTTGAGATGTTGCCTCAATATATCCACAATTTTCCATCCTCATGATGCCATCTATTTAGTGAAGTGCACCAGTCCCACCTGCAGCAAAGCACCCCCACAACATGATGCTGCCACCCCCGTGCTTCACGGTTGGGATGGTGTTCTTCGGCTTGCAAGCATCCTCCTTTTTCCTCCAAACATAACGATGGTCATTACGGCCAAACAGTTCTATTTTTGTTTTATCAGAACAGAGGACATTTCTCCAAAAAGTATAATCTTTGTCCCCATGTGCAGTTGCAAACTGTAGTCTGGCTTTTTTATGGCGGTTTTGGAGCAGTGGCTTCTGCCTTGCTGAGTGGCCTTTCAGGTTATGTCGATATAGATACTTTTGTGCCTGTTTCCTCCAGCATCTTCACAAGGTCCTTTGCTGTTGTTCTGGGATTGATTTGCACTTTTCGCACCAAAGTACGTTCATCTCTAGGAGACAGAACGCGTCTCCTTCCTGAGTGGTATGACGGCTGCGTGGTCCCATAGTGTTTATACTTGCGTACTATTGTTTGTACAGATGAACGTGGTACCTTCAGGCGTTTGGAAATTGCTCCCAAGGATGAACCAGACTTGTGGAGGTCTACAATTTTTTTTTCTGGGGTCTTGGCTGATTTCTTTAGATTTTCCTATGATGTCAAGCAACAAGGCACTGAGTTTGAAGGTAGGACTTGAAATACATCCACAGGTACACCTCCAATTGACTCCAATGCTGTCAATTAGCCTATCAGAAGCTTCTAAAGCCATGACATCATTTTCTGGAATTTTCCAAGCTGTTTAAAGGCACAGTCAACTTAGTGTATGTAAACTTCTGACCCACTGGAATTGTGACACAGTGAATTATAAGTGAAATAATCTGTCTAAACAATTGCTGGAAAAAATGACTTGTGTTATGCACAAAGTAGATGTCCTAACCGACTTGCCAAAACTATAGTTTGTTAACAAGAAATTTGTGGAGTGGTTGAAAAACGAGTTTTAATGACTCCAACCTAAGTGTATGTAAACTTCTGACTTCAACTGTAGCTACTAAAGGGAAAAATTAACCACATTAAAGCCACAGGACTGCAGTTACCTGAGACAATTAGACAGATTTAACGCATGTCAAGACCCCACCCCCAGACCCAACTCACCCACCCACCCAGACCTCACACACACACACACACACACACACTCACCGATGGTGGCACGGATGAGGGGCGACGGGTCGCCTATGTTGTTGAGGCATTCCTGCTTGATGAAGTCAGCCACGGCCGGGGGGAAGTTCTGGTAGTGGGCCTTCACATTGTTCTTCAGGATCAGACCACTCAGAGAACGAGTGGGTTCATCTGGAGAGGGAGAGCAGGAGAGGATGAGGTCAGGGGGGAGAAGTAAGGAATGATGAGGTCATGGGGTAGAGGAAGAAAATAAGAATGTCAGAGATGCAGATGAAGGCCACAGCAACGTGCATTCCAAATGACACGTAGCAGCCTAGAGAACCACTAATAACAAGGCTAGCAGATAATGACGGCATGCTGACCAAAGAATGGATACAGACAAAGAAACCCAAAACTAGTTTTTGGGCTAAGACGTAATACGTGTGCCCTAATGTACACGACTCAGGCTACCAGATGCTCAACTAGAACATATAAACTCACACAGACAGGGCTCTCACCTTCAGTTTTCAGTCTTGTGAGCACAAAGATTAGATAGTTGTTGAAGTCAGGGAACTGGTTGAGCTGTTCAAGTTTCTGACAGCGCGGTTAAGGGAAATATGACATCACAGACAACTCACATGATGCTCAACTCAAACAAATAACTAGGAGTAAACTTTCACTGCAGCACTAATCTACGGGTGACATTTAGACAGAGGAAAAATACCACTTGTTGAAATACTAAGTGAGGCGCTTATTTCATAAGTTAGGAATGAGACAGTTTGTAACGCAACGGATCTGTGATTTCATCACATACCGGCTAAGTTTAATTCTAAAGCTTCAGAAATGGTTTCTGCACCTTTGTATAGGTTGTACCATATGAACGGTTTTGAAAAAACTGCTGTTATAAGTAGCGTTACCCATGGTTCCTAATGAGGACAAGGGTTTAAGTAAGTAATAAGTTGGCTAGTGGGAGTTATGGATTGGAGGGTTAAGATTATATGCTATCCTAACAAAGGCTAAATCTATAGGACCAGACAGAGTAGAGAATGACTGTAGGAGACCTCTGGATCAGACAGTAGAGAAGTCTGACTGTAGGAGACCTCTGGACCAGACAGAGTAGAGAGGTATGACTGTAGGAGACCTCTGGACCAGACAGTAGAGAAGTATGACTGTAGGAGACCTCTGGATCAGACAGTATGAATACTAACACCATCATTAACAGTCAGGAGTTACATAGAATGCATCATATCCAGAGGGCAGGACAGTCAGTGTGACTGTCTTATAACAGTATCTCCACTTTAACACATTGTCAATACAGGCCCCATAGACAGATCAATGCAAACTGAACTAGATGCAATAACCATAGAATATTATGCCATTTAGCAAGCGCTTTTATCCTAAGCGACTTACAGTAATGTGTGCATATATTTTACGTATGGGTGGTCCCAGGAATCTAACCAACTATACTGGTGTTGCAAGCGCAATTCTCTACCAACTGAGGACCACAGAAGAGCACACAGAAGTACCACTGCCATACAGGGCCCCATTGCACTAACCCCACCCTCCGGTCAGTGTCTGTACATGAGGATACTTGTTGCACGGCTCTCTGTGTGGCCGTGTTGGGGGACTGGGAGTCCTTGAGGAGCTGGAGGACCTGCTGGAGTCCCTGTTCGTCCGGCTGCCACTCCATCCTGCACGGGGACCACACACACAAAGTTACAGATATAGAAATGATGTCCCCGTTACTGATAAAAGATAATACAACAAGGAAAAGGAGTGATATTGAGAGTTCTACTAGAAGAGTCAGTCTGCAGGGACCGAGAGAGTATAAGAGTATGACTGTATGAGAGACCTCTGGGTCAGACAGCATGAATACTAACACCATCATTAAGTTATGCATTTTAAGTGTGCATCATATCCTGTGGGTCAAGTGGTCTCAGAATTCTACAGTTAACTTAGTGTAATTAGCAATGCCAAAATGAGACAGGGTTGCATCATACATTTACTGCACCCTATTACTTACTGGTGCATTACTTTTGACCATGGCCCATACAGGTCTGACCAACATAGTGCACAATGGGGAATAAGGTGCAATTAGGGAGGTAACCATGGGCTGACTGACCTTTCTATAGTTTAAATAATTTATGAGGGTTTATAAACAGATGCTTCTTGTGTTGTGGCACAGATTGGCACTGGGATATATGACAAAACAAATCAATACTTATATGTAGACCTAAAAAACAGGCTACAACATCTCCATGCTCTTGCAGCCAGATTCCCAAATTGAACATTGAGGGATTCTATGATTAAAATATCGACTGCCAGACGAAACGCCTTGTGCTCACTAATGATGTGGAATTCAGTGGCATTATGCGACTGAAGGTGAGACATGCACATGGCCAGAGCAGGGCAAGCAAAAAAGCGCCATTTGCACTCGCCCGGAGCACGAGCTTGCTTCTACCCGGAAACGGGTCTATAAGGCTGTGTAAGCAGAGCACCAAATTTGTGGGAGCTCGAGGCTGGAGTTGAAACTGGTAATCGGATTGTGGCAAATAAAACGAGGCGATGCTCTGCTTTAGACAAGGAGTAAAATATCTCCGTGACCCAGTTTAACCGCCCTAATCCTGCCCCACCCCCCACGACACCCGGTTCCCTTCTGCCGGTGTGCTGCAATATAGTTAATGATCCTTGGACTTGGGACGACTTGAAACAATTGCCGCCCTACAGCTTTCTTTGTTCACAACACAAGTAACGTTAACCAGCGGATATTTAAACACCACAAACTATCTTGATAGTGGGAAGTTTAACAAATTGGGTAACTATCTGACTAAAGTTGGCTCTATGGTTATATTAGTTCCACCACGGCAGTCCCCGGCTTCAGCCACACACATGCAGTAAAAAAAAGGCCAAATACGCGGCCTCGCCACTAACAAGTGTAGTACAAAGATGGGTTAGTTAGCTAACGCTATAAAACTAAGGCAGTCGATATATTATTCGATTTAACATGGCAGAGAATTAACACCGACTGAGAAGTACTTGCTAGTAACTTTAGCTAGCTACTCTACTGCTAAACATGGCTACAAACGTTAGCCAAGCTAACGAACTATTAACATATCTCTCCAAATTTGGCCAGTGGGCCAAATTTGCTTTTGTCAGTAGCCAACTTCACAAGAATCCCTAGCTAAATCCCATCGAGTATCGACAAACGGTAAATTGGTTGATGTTGCGTTTATTTGCTAGTGTGGCCCAATGCATTCATGTGCTTTCGCTAGCTAATAAGCTAACGTTAGCTAGCTCACTAGCCGAAATTGTCAGTTTGTTAGCTAGCTAATGCTAACTAAGCTATTTCGATTCCCAACTCTTATCGTTACTTGCTTGCTAATGTGACCAATTATTCAGATATCAATCATATTTCGTCTTATTTTATTTAATATACATAGGTAAACACATTACATGCTACGTACGATATTTATTTGTAGACTGAAGTTTCTCGACGGGGAAGCTTCTTTCTCGTGCTCGTCCTCTCTTGTACTACAGGTTTGAAACGAACACGCCGATTCTGTAGGACCCACTGAACCTTTCCGGTTTCCGTTCACTTTCTTCTTCTTCGGTGGGGTTTAACGGCTGTTGGCATCCAATATAATGTTGCATTACCGCCACCAACTGAACCGGAGAATAAAATCATTATACTTTGTGATATAACAAATACAAATTATCCAGCCAACTGTTAATCCTACACTCATAAAAAGAAACACCACCCCGTTCCACTAATTTAACCTGATCTAATCCTACACCAGGCCAACGGCCTGGGAGGACAGGACACTACCATTCAACACCCCCTGTAACTCTTCTGCAGTAAAATATTGTAATCCCAAGTACTTCTCGGTAACTGCCACAGCACAGTGACTTTACGTTCCATACCTATGGTACAGTTAATAACCATAGCAATGAATGCTAAAAAGCCAACCTTACTGAAGCACATTTCATTCGTATGCCTATCACTCTGTACTGGCAAAATTCTACTACTCACTGGGAGCTTCTTAGTATCCCTCACCCCTGACCCATCTTCCTCTACTTTTTTCACTGTCTCAGCATACAACACTTTCTCCACAACTCTGACCATGGCAATCTCAACCTGCCTCTCTCGCACCGGACACTTCTGATCCCCAGCAACATGGGCCCCCTACAGTTTACACACATCACTTCTTTCACTGATATTACACAATCCTTTGACTCAAGCCCTCCTGTATGTACACTTCTCACACCTAGGAATCTTCCTCCTACACACTGCTGCAACATGACCATACACATGGCACCTGAAACACCGTAGTGGGTTCGGCCCAAAAGCTCATACAGGATAACTGATATATCCTTCCATTAATTTGTCGGGTAAAGACTCAACATCAGACAATCAAATCAAATTGTATTGGTCACATACACATGGTTAGCAGATGTTGTTGCGAGCGTAGTGAAATGCTTGTGCTTCTAGTTCCGACAGTGCAGCAATATCTAACAAGTAATCTAACAATTGAGAGTATCCTGTCGGGCTGTATCACCGCCTGGTACGGCAACTGTACCTCCCGAAACCGCAAGGCTCTCCAGATGGTGGTGCGGTCTGCCCAACGCATTACCGGGGGCAAACTACCCGCCCTCCAGGACACCTACAGCACCCGAAGTCACAGGAAGGCCAAAAAGATCATCAAGGACATCAAGCACCCAAGCCACTGCCTGTTCACCCCGCTATTATCCAGAAGGCGAGGTCAGTACAGGTGCCTCAAAGCTGGGACCGAGAGACTGAAAAACAGCTTCTATCTCAAGGCCATCAGACTGTTAAACAGCCATCACAAGCACATTAGAGGCTGCTGCCTATAGACAGACTAGAAATCACTGGCCACTTTAAGAAATGGAACACTAGTCACTTTGATCATGTTTACATATCTTGCATTATGCATGTCATATGTACAGTTGAAGTCGGAAGTTTACATACACTTAGGTTGGAGTCATTAAAACTCGTTTTTCAACCACTCCACAAAATGTCTTCTTAACAAACTTCCGTTTTGGCAAGTTGGTTAGGACATCTACATTGTGCATGACACAAGTCATTTTTCCAACAATTGTTTACAGACAGATTATTTCACTTATAATTCACTGTATCACAATTCCAGTGGATCAGAAGTTTACATACACTAAGTTGACTGTGCCTTTAATAAACAGCTTGGAAAATTCCAGAAAGCTCAGAAGCTTCTGATAGGCTAATTGACATCATTTGAGTCAATTGGAGGTGTACCTGTGGATGTATTTCAAGGCCTACCTTCAAACTCACTGCCTCTTCGCTTGACATCATAGGAAAATCAAAAGAAATCAGCCAAGACCTCCACAAGTCTGGTTCATCCATGGGTGCAATTTCCAAATGCCTGAAGGTACCACGTTCATCTGTACAAACAATAGTACGCAAGTATAAACACCATGGGACCACGCAGCCATCATACCACTCAGGAAGGAGACGCGTTCTGTCTCCTAGAGATTAACGTACTTTGGTGCGAAAAGTGCAAATAAATCCCAGAACAACAGCAAAGGGTATATTGGGTATATGTTGTGAAATTGTTAGATTTTACTGCACTGTCGAAGCTAGAAGCAGAAGCATTTCGCTACACCCGCAATAACATCTGCTAAACACGTATGTGACCAATAAAATGTGATTTGATTTGACATCAAACTCAAAAGAACACAGTGACTCTTCTGTTTCACCACGCTAGCCACTAGGTCTGTGTCGCTCCAGACGGCCGGTGTCAGACTTTCACTTCAGCTGACCCATCTTCACCCCCACAGCTACCCCAGTAATCACTCCTTTCAATGGCGCCCTGTTCTTGAAAACAAAGCAAGTAAGGAGGGAGATGTAATATCTCTTGCTCCCATCTGCGTGGTCCGGAGCGCCCGCTCCGTTTTTTTTAATTTATTTTTTGTAACCTTTTATTTAACTAGTCAAGTCAGTTAAGAACAAAACAATCACAAGACCACTTCGGGTTACCTTTATCGATTCAACAGCACCAAACTCCTTTCCCAACAGTGGTATAAAGTAATTAAGTAAAAATACTTTAAAGTACTACTTAAGTAGGTTGTGGGGTATCAGTACTTTACTATTAACATTTTCTAAAATGTAGTTTTATTTCAATACATTCCTAAAGAAAATAATGTACTTTTTACTCAATACATTTTCCCTGACATCCAAAATTACATTTTGAATGCTTAGCAGGACAGGAAAAGGGTGCAGTTCACACACTTATCAAGAGAATATCCCTGGTCATCCCTGCTGCCTCTGATCTGGCAGACTCACTAAACACATATGCTTTGTTTGTAAATGATGTCTGAGTGTTGGAATGTGCCTCAGTCTATCCTTAATAAAACAATCCAGAAAATGGTGCAGTCTTGTTTGCTTAATATAAGAAATTTGAAATTACTTTTACTTTGATATTTAAGTATATTTAAAACCAAATACTTTTACTCAAGTATTTTACTGGGTGACTTTCACATTTACTTGAGTCATTTTCTATTAAGATATCTTCACTTTTACTCAAGTATGACTTTTACTCAAGTATGACAACTGGACACTTTTCCACCTGTTTCCCACCCATCCTGAAACTACATATGGGTCCGGTAAAAAAAAACAGGTCCACTTTCTCCAAAAACGTCAGTCCTACTGGATCAAATTCATCCTTATCCTGAACATTGGTGCAAGGCACAGGCTCCAATATCGTCTCCATTCACTTTCCATAGACCTTTGTCGAAGTAAGGGAACTTCAAGTTGACCGTGGTGAGAGGCCAGTTTCATTTTTTTTAAAGGCCTCTCAAAAGGGACATAGTTATTATTTAGCTAGATATAAAAATATGTTTAATAAAACTAACAGCAATTAACTTTCAAAAACAGTTTTGTATAAAAAAGTTAAACTATGCTATTCTGAAATAACATTTCATCTGACCTAATGAGCAGACATGATTGACAGTTGAAGTTCAAACTGAACAATGTAGACATTGTGTTGTCATGTCTTTGGCATCATTAAATTGAAGACTTATTTTATCAAATCAATTCTCTGTAATTATTATTACGTGATTAACTAATCATGTAAATGTAATTAACTAGGAAGTCGGGGCACCAAGGAAAATCTTCAGATTACAAAATTATAATCTTCAGATTACAAAGTTATAACTTTCCTACTATAACGTTTCAGATATTTTCAATATCTGATCAATTAGTCTTCTAATTAATTATTATTTACCTCACGTTAGTCTCATTCCAAACGTCGTAAATTGTTGGTTATCTGCACGAACCCAGCCTTCACTATGAATCATCCATACATCAACTGTCTTAATCATTTATTTACTAACTAAATAATCACAGAAATGCATAAACAAACAAACAGTAGATACGGTTACAAGGAAATGATAGGGGAGGTTCTCTAGTGGGCTAAACCGATATGACGCTTGGTAGACAAAGGGACTGAGAAGGGCGCGAAAGATAAAAGACACTACACAGTTGATAATTATAATAATTGAAATGCTAATCCTTTGCACAGGAACGCTCACTGATTCGGGAATAATTGCAATCAATCAATATATTTACGCTCAGTGTGTCGTCATGATCTCTGTTGGAATCGTCCGTCTTTCTGTTGGAAAGTTCATCTGAACTTCTCTTTGCGTCCCTGGAGTCTTTCGTGGTTTGATGGATACTTCAGAGTCCCATTCAGAAATGTTCTTATAGAATAGATGTTTCGGCAGTTGTCGGTCTTCGCATTCAGTCGACATAAATTCTAGCTGCAGACGAGTAATTAGTATTGAAGATTTGCTCTTATTCTGTCGATATCGATAGTCTGAGTTTAACCATTTCCACCACTGTAGCCAATGCTCCATGTGGTTTGGTTAAGAATTCAACAACCGAGGAATGCAACTACAAGAAATGTTGTTTGGGAACAGTAAACTTTTTTTTACAGCAAATGTATACTTGTGTGAAAAACCATGTTGCCTACAGTGTACACTGTCTACTCTCTACTCAAACCTCAGCCCTCTCGGTAATCGAGGTACGCATGGTCTCTACTCAAACCTCAGCCCTCTCGGTAATCGAGGTACGCATGGTCTCTACTCAAACCTCAGCCCTCTCGGTAATCGAGGTACGCATGGTCTCTACTCAAACCTCAGCCCTCTCGGTAATCGAGGTACGCATGGTCTCTACTCAAACCTCAGCCCTCTCGGTAATCGAGGTACGCATGGTCTCTACTCAAACCTCAGCCCTCTCGGTAATCGAGGTACGCATGGTCTCTACTCAAACCTCAGCCCTCTCGGTAATCGAGGTACGCATGGTCTGCAATGGGCTTCTCCAGATGGGGTTTATATTCGGTACAGCAAAAAGGTCTGTCCCATGACGCCAGATCAATGTCTGTGCTCATGTGGCGGGCCAATGACAGTTACATTTGAAAGGGAATTGGATTCTCTTTCATTAAACATTTTAAAATCACATTACATAATTTCACAAATAGTTTAATCTTTACTCATTCATTTTATACAATAATTAGATGCAAGCCTCACAACGGAGACTCTTGCATAAACAGAGTTATGGTAATGTGGCTGTATTGTCTCTCATGATTTCACAAACATTAGACAAAATGGACCGGTCGTAGCTGGATTCTTCACCGACCGTTTACACATTCTCCAGAACATGGATATTGTTCAGTTCTCAAGTTCTGTGAGGTAGAAGAAGTTCCTTTGTTCTACTGTGAACCCTCTCTCTATACTGCATGGCCGGGGGGGAAGAGAGTCTCCTCCAGGAATGTATGACCTGAGATAACAGAGCCTGGGTGTAGGGGGAAGAGAGAGGTGGTGAGAGAGAGTTGGTGCTTGCTATATCCAAAGAGGGCCACGTCATGACAGTGTACACTGTAGGCAACATGGTTTTTCACACAGGTATACATTTGCTGTAAAAAAGTTTACTGTTCCCAAACAACATTCCTTGTAGTTGGAGCATGGAAAGCAAACGGTCGACTACATCCCTTTTCCTTTCCTTGAAAACAAGACGATTGGCGTATTTCAACTTGTGCACTCATGTTGTTTTTAGGGAAACCCTTTCCCATGAATCAGTGATCTGCATCTAGATCAACAAGCACAATATCCCACAATTGAGGTGTTTGGCCCTTGGGGTTCCGACTGAACAATGGCTGTCTTGTCGTTGCTATGAGGAGATCATACACACACCAAAACAGTTGATCGGTAGCACCACACCAGACAGACAGTAGGGTCATACATCCACAGGCATGAAATGCTTCTCATAGTCCGAAACAAAGTGATCGTCCTCCAACAAGCTCCCAGACTCTCCCCCGTCCCTCTCCTCCTCGTCAGTATCAATAATTATACTGTAACCCTCGTCAGCATCCTCCTCCCTTTCCGCCTCTTCGTCAGTCCTTATGTGGGTGCGCTCCTCTCCCACCACCCCCTCTGTCTGTCCATCAGGGCTGGACCTTTTCCTAGGACAGGCATTGGCATCCCAGAAAGGCTTTTCCACCACCTCCAGCTCAGAGATCTTTGGGTTAGACTCCAGAGGAGAGAAGATCGCCGTCGAGGAGCTGTTAAACTGGAGCAACGACAGGCAGGCAGTCAGACATTCATTTAGTCCTCTATGGTTGTATGTTATGCCTCTGACTGGTGATAATATAACTCAAGGGAATGGTATATTACTAGCCCAATACAACCCCTGCTACTGTATGTGGTATAATCAACATTTAGGTTCATGTAGTACGCACATTCTTTATTTTACAACAGGTTCTTACTGGAACATTACAAATAAGATACCATCCATATCTATATGTAGTGTTTGTTTCAAGAGAATACATCTGGAGTATTCTCTTGTCTTATCCGGTGTTCTGTGTGAATTTAAATATGCTCTCTCTAATTCTCTCTTTCTCTCTTTCTTTCTTTCTCTCGGAGGACCTGAGCCCTAGGACCATGCCTCGGGACTACCTGGCATGATGACTCCTTGCTGTCCCCAGTCCACCTGGCCATGCTGCTGCTCCAGTTTCAACTGTTCTGCCTGCGGCTACGGAACCCTGACCTGTTCACCGGACGTGCTTGTTGCACCCTCGACAACTACAATGATTATTATTATTTGACCATGCTGGTCATTTATGAACATTTTAACATCTTGACCATGTTCTGTTATAATATCCACCCGGCACAGCCAGAAGAGGACTGGCCACCCCTCATAGCCTGGTTCCTCTCTAGGTTTCTTCCTAGGTTTTTGGCCTTTCTAGGGAGTTTTTCCTAGGGAGTTTTTCCTAGCCACCGTGCTTCTTTCACATGCATTGCTTGGTGTTTGGGGTTTTAGGCTGGGTTTCTGTACAGCACTTTGAGATTTCAGCTGATATACGAAGGGCTATATAAATACATTTGATTTGATTCCCTTGTCCTAAATGGCTGGAGGAAGAAAAACCAGGCAGGAAGACATGATGAACTCCGGGCCTCTGCCTGGGGCTCTGTCCACCACTAACTAGAATACTATAGACTAACTAATATCACACTCACTGATAGTAGATCAGTCATTCACAGCCACATAATGATAGTCTGCTCTGCTCTCACCTGCAACTTCATCTGTTGGAGCAGTTTGCTGTTGCTGGGGTCAGGCACTTTCACACAAGTCTTCATTGGTATACTACAGAAAATACACAACAGTATCATTCACATACTGCACACCAAAAGAGTTGTGTTCCTTCAATTGACATGTTCATTTGTATATCACCCTAAAAGTGGTAGAAATGTATTATCCATTATGTTTTAGTTGAAAGGGGTATAACATATTGTTTGTTTTATGTTTTTGATCAAGACCATTGTTATGAATGAAGGGCACAATTGAAAGCCCAACTCAACTGCACGTTCTCATTTCCACTTCCTCAAGTGTTTCCCCTTTTGTAAACCTATTTCGGGCATGGGAGAACTTTCAGAGAGATAGAGGAAGGAGACATGAGAGAGCACCACACCCTGTATGTGTTCAGTCGGCACGAAACGTTGCAAAGCCTTTTAAAATATTTTGTGTCAGTGTGCCCTAATGAACATGGCCCTGGTTCAAGACAATGAGAAAATTATCAGAATCAGGCTATTTGGGTTGAAGTATGGGAATCCAGTCTCTCACATTATGATGATCAATAGCAACATCCCTGCTATTATTCCTGGCACCAGATATTTGAGGAAACCTGTGACAACAATGGGAGAGAGATGGGGAAGGTCAGAAGGCAAAATTACCAATTAGACCGCAATCCATGTTCATAATCACATACTGTAGCACAAAGGTCTATTTCATACAAGGCATGCATTCAATATTACACTGTTATTATTTTCTAAGGAACTTCAGGACCCTTTCTGTTTTAAAGGTGATGTTATATACAGTATTATACACAACCTACAATAATATATCTAGTTTTTTAATAATAAATAATAATTAGTGTTATACATGACCTCAGTGTCACCAGTTAGGTACATAAGCACTTAAAATATCTCATCACGGTTGTTAGAGAACCTATAACAGCTATATGCTTCTTGTCATCATTATCAAATTACTACATGGCAGAGTGGTAGAATACCATGGCTGTTCTCAGTAGAGAAGATGATGGTTTCACTGGGTCCCAGTCCAGCCTTAGTCTCAGCCCTGATCCAAACCTGGTGGTGACCCGATGTAAGTCCTAACAGATGGAAGCTGTTCTGGTCCCCACTCACGTTGCACACTGCAGATGAAGGAAAGGTTGAATGATTGGGAGCAAGGCCACTGATGTGTGGGAAGAGAGTGTGCAGCACAGTAGCCATTTCATTTTTTATTTATTTAACTTGGCAAATCAGTTAAGAACAAATTCTTCTTTACAATGACGGCCTACACCGGCCAAAACCGGACGACGCCAAGCCAATTGTGCGCCGCCCTATTGGACTCCCAATCACGGCCAGATGTGATACAGCCTGAAATTGAACCAAGGACTGTATTGACGCCTCTAGCACTGAGATGCAGTGTCTTAGACCACTGCGCCACTCGAGAACCAATAATGACAATAGGAGTTGGCAAGACAGAACAAACAGATCTGGGAACAGGCAAAAATATTTAATACTAGTTAAGCTACTACAATGTAATGCTATATTTTAGGGTAATGTACACAATGGGCAGTGGAGACCGCACTTTTATTATAACAATATAACATTGTAGCAACAAAAGATTTATCCCAGATGGTCCTCCACTGTCTTTGTGTTGTTTACCTTTAAATTTGTTTAATACCAGCTGATAGCGCAGTATGAGCCCCCTACTCTGGGTCAGGGAGACGTGTTGCCAGGACAAAATCACATGAGAGTCAGAGATGTACTGGGCCTTGAACTCAGTCACTTTGGGTGGGACTGAGGAGTGATTGAGAGAGGAGGAGATGGAGGTGAAATGGATAGAGGAATAGTCAAAAGCAGCAGAAAAATAAACTATAAATAAAAAATAAAAATATTTTACAGTGAGTTAAAAGGCCGGGCAAATTAACATTAGGTAAAGACGTGAAATTTCAAGTTAGTTTACTCCACTGAAAATCAGTCATGTGCACTAATTGCAGTGATTACATACTGGCAAGTACATTATAAAGAATTCTATTTCCATGCTCTAATATACTTACGTCCATGAAGAGAATACGAGATTGCAGATGCAAGCAGGCAGCTACTGTTGATGAACACTGCAAACAATGACACATTGTAGGCAGTGTAGTTCTCAAAATCACCTGTAGGTGGAGACAGAGACAAAGGCGATGCTGTCATCTTGAAACCAATTTGAAACATTACAAAATATGAATAAACATGTTCAGAGAGAAATGGTATTATAGATCAGTTTAAGCCACACAAACCTCTTAAAATGATTGACGTATGATTTTGGTGCACTTTTATCCAATCAAAGCCCTGTGTCGGAGGAAGTCCCACCTGTTTGTACTGCACCACATACTCATGCATGTTTTCAATAGGCTGGGGTGGCAGAGACCAGGATGCATTGAGGCTCAATATATCCTGGTTCACAGTGAAGGATAGCTTTGGCACCTGTAGACCTAAGCGAAAGAGAAAATGTGTGAATCTGTGAAGACAGAAACATACAAACCAACACTCTATTATCACAATCACACACACCTTTCAAATGAAATGAAATTGTATTTGTCACATGCGCCGAATACAACCTTACAGTGAAATGCTTACTTACAAGCCCTAACCAACAATGCAGTTAAAAAAAATAACAATAAGAAATAAAAGTAACTAATAATTAAAGAGCAGCAGTAAAACAACAATAGCGAGACTATATACAGGGAGTACCGGTGCAGAGTCAATGTGCGGGGGCACCGGTTAGTCGAGGTAATTGAGGTAATATGTACATATAGGTAGTTATTAAAGTGACTATTCATAGATAATAACAGAGAGGAGCAGCAGAAAAGAGAGGCGGGGTAATGCGAAAAGTCTGGGTAGCCATTTGATTAGATGTTCAGGAGTCTTATGGCTTGGGGTTAGAAGCTGTTTAGAAGCCTCTTGGATGTAGACTTGGTGCTCCGGTACCATTTTCCGTGTGGTAGCAGAGAAAACAGTCTATGACTAGCGTGGCTGGAGTCTTTGACCATTTTTAGGGCCTTCCTCTGACACTGCCTGGTATAGAGGTCCTGGATGGCAGGCAGCTTAGCCCTAGTGATGTACTGGGCCGTACGCACTACCCTCTGCAGTGCCTTGTGGTCGGAGGCCGAGCAGTTGCCATACCAGGCAGTATTGCAACCAGTCAGGATGCTCTCGATGGGGCAGCTGTAGAACCTTTTGAGGATCTGAGGACCATTTCCAAATCTTTTCAGTCTCCTGGGGAATAGGTTTTTGTCATTCCCTCTCCACGACTGTCTTGGTGTGCTTGGACCATGTTAGTTTGTTGGTGATGTGGACCCCAAAGAACTTGAAGCTCTCAACCTGCTCCACTGCAGCCCCGTCGATGAGAATGGGGGCGTGCTCGGTCCTATTTTTCCTGTAGTCCACAATCATCTCATTTGTCTTGATCACGTTGAGGGAAAGGTTGTTGTCCTGGCACCATACGGCCAGGTCTCTGACCTCCTCCTCATAGGCTGTCTCGTCGTTGTCGGTTGTTGTCGGACACTGTTGTTTCATCCGGAAACTTAATGATGGTTTCCCTTACCTGATGTGGGTAGAGCTAGGGAAGCAGGTTTGGTGGCACCCTGGGAATTGTAGACGGACACATCCACCCCTGATACACCCCGCAGAGAGGGTGTAAAGCGGCATCTCTTCTCTTGACAGACACAAAGGCCACCAGGCTCTGACATGGACACGTTCACAACCGCCACTGTCCCGTTACTGTGTGATAATGTCACCACGTACCCCAGCACCTTCCCCTGAGCCAACCAGCTGGGCATCTCCTGAGGATAGATACCAGACAGGGGTATTAGTTATAGCAGGCTATAGGGAAGGGGGTGTTTTGGGGAGGCAGGTAGCCTAGCGGTTGAGAGCATTGGGCCAGTAACCGAAATGTTGCTGGTTTGAATCCCTGAGACGACTAAGTGTAAAATCTCTTGATGTGCCCTTGAGCAAGGCACTCAGTCCTAATTGCTCCTGTAAGTCGCTCTGGATAAGAGTGTCTGCTAAATTATGCAAATATTTTGAAGTTCTTGTGATTAGAAAATGCATAATCCTTTGAAACATGAATCACTTGTCTAACCTGATTATATGGTACAGTTTGATATATATATACACACACACATATACATATACACACACATTACCTTTCAAAAGTTTGGGGTCACTTAGAAATGTCCTTGTTTTTTCCCAAACTTCCCCAAACTTTTGAACGGTAGTGTGAGTATATATATAATATATATATATATATATATATATATATATATATATATATATATATATATATTACCTATTATGATGGGATGCTGTGTTAACATACCTTCCACATAAGGGCACATTGAGAAAGCTCAGAGGTGACTCCACAGTCACTCCACACATCCAATGCTTTCACAGGCGCTGAGAAAGAGAGAGAAATAGTTTAATCATCTATCACCACAGAACAAGTGAACAAATATTTTCAAGCTGTGGAGACCACAGGATTACATTACCCTTCAGCACCCACTGACAGACCTGACTCAGAACTCTGTGCTGTGTAGACTGAGCTCCAGTCACTCATCAGGGCCTGAGGGCCCTCACAGACACAGCGCACCTGGAACTCATAAACAGTGTAGGGCCGTGGAGTCAGGAGCAGGAAGCTGCGTAGAATGTCCTCTTCCTGAGCAGGACATGAAAGAATGACACACAAAAGAACAAGGATGGGCAAGAGGCAGCCCCAGGGATGGGGGGATGAGGGATTATTTTGGATTAAAAAGCAACTCCAGGCTATATTGCACATTTAATAGCTTATAGAAAGTAAAATTATAATGGAGCTATATATTTTGAAATAGCTGGCCTTTTCTGCACGCAAATAGATTTTGACAAACAAATTGGTCCCAAAACAATCTGTGCGTGCGGCCCTCGTGTTACCCATCCCTAACTCAGAAGGACAACATTCCCAGTGCGAAATTCCCACAGATAATCGAGAGACAATGGTATTTCAATGTTTCATTCCCTACATCTAAGGGACTGAATGTTTGAAAAAATAAACAAGTGACCCTCCCCTATAACCAGAATAATAATTACAAAAAAGTGGATAGCAGAGAACATGATTATCATTTACCCTCACTCCTAGGACAGACCAGAGCCTTAGATATGCAGTTTTAGAAACTGTTCTTAGTTTTGTAAGCATTACATGGCAAAGTAGCCAAAGTTGTCTATCAACTGCAAAAAGTTAACACAACAGAACCAGTTACAACTGAAATACCTGATCATCAATGAACTAGAGAAAAAGCCATTCATTTTTTAACACAGCAACCACATATCATCAGGTAGGCCTATTTATATTTTGTATTTGTATTTATTATGGATCCCCATTAGCTGCTGCCAAAGTGGCAGCTACTCTTGTAGGTTTGGGTGGGAGGGAGTTTCCAACATATTTCTTATACCGGTCATTTTACTTTAAATCCATGAATGGAAGTGAACAAATGCACACTTGGGGAAATGAACAAAACCCCAGCCATGCACAGCTCACTCACCTGAGTCCAGCCATGCTGGTCCTGGGTGCGATACTGGACCTCACAGAGTTGGTCGGAGCTGCCTTGATCATCACACTGCAAAATCCAGTAGATCTCCAGAGGCTGAGAGCAATGGTGAGTGATTTCAGGGGTGGGTGGCTTTTCTAGTAGAGGAATGGATAGGGAAGAGAGGACAGAGTGGGAGAGTGAAAGAGAGAGCAAGAGAGAGAGCAGGAGATAGAGAGAGGGTGGGGGGAGAGAGTGAGGGTGGGGGGAGAGAAAGAGCACAAAAGAGAGTCAGTAAGACAGCGAGAGAGAGAGACAGAGACTGAAAGTGTCATGTCTGTCCCTCTGAATGAATTGGGAATGTACAGAGAAGAGTCATCCCTGACTGACTCACTGATATCGCCAGTGTTGAAGGCAGCCATTGTAGACGTGGCAGAGCCATGCTGGTTTGCAGCTTTGACCAACACAGTCAGGTCACTGTAACTGGTGTAAAGTTCACGAGGGATCACGCCACTCACATTGGTGCCCTCCACCGCGCTGCTAATGCTGAAAAGGAAGATGCAGGACACATAAATACACACCACTCAAACACCACATCTGACAGCACTGTGCAGACATACAGTCTTAGACCACAGACACAGACCTTGCTCCAACACACCAAGCATGCCACAGGGCTGCAGGTAGGGCTGTGACGGTCATGGAATTTTGGATGACGGTTATTGGCCAGTTAAATGACTGAGGTCACCGTAACAACTGTTCACATAGCAAAAGAAAAGACAAAGATTTTCAACTCACTGCCGCTCCTGACTGCATACGCTGCCATAGAAATACAATGAATAAAACGGGCGTCCTCATCATGTCAATGATGACATAATGGGTGGACTGGCGGCCATTGTGAGTGTACCCATAGGTGGAAAGCTAGGGGTGCATTCGTAAATTCACTCTGGAGAGCCAGAGAATATGCTCTGGGAATTCGTAAATTCAAAGAGTTGTCAGATTGTCAGTTCATAAATTCAGAGCGTTTCGCTCTCGGAGCGATCAGAGGTCACACTGGACACTCTGGCGGAAGAGTAGGTGATCCGAGCGTTCTGGCCTCACAATGGCACTCAAGCACCCAAGCTAACTGGATAAAGTTAGCTAGCTTGCAAGCTACTTCCAGACAAAAATGAGAGAAGACCTCACTGACCATTTTACTCACACTAGCAAAGCTGGTTAGGCTTTTTCTATGTTATCCAAAGTGTTGGTGACTGTAACTGTGCTGCTGGAAACAATTTAATCACGCTTAATTACACCGGCAATATTCAATGCTGTTGCGCGTTCGTAAATTTGTCAGTTATTCTGTGCTCTGGCACACTGAGATGAGAGCGCTCTGAAAACGGAGTAGACGGCCAGAGCAAATTTACGAACGCACCCCTCGGGTGAAGATGGAACAGCATCACTAATCCGCGCTGAATCAACCATGGGAACAACTCTAACGTTGTATCTACGGTGCCTAGGCAGAAGGCAAGCGGTCTGAAGCAGATCATAAGGCTGGTGAAGAAAAAAAGTATTTTTAAGTATTTTAATATTTTAAGCCAGAAAAAAATACACCAACCATCTAAACTCAGCAAAAAAAGAAACGTCCTCTCACTGTCAACTGCGTTCATTTTCAGCAAACTTAACATGTGTAAATATTTGTATGAACATAACAAGATTCAACAACTGAGACATAAACTGAACAAGTTCCACAGACATGTGACTAACAGAAATGGAATAATGTGTCCCTGAACAAAGGGGGGAGGTCAAAATCAAAAGTAACAGTCAGTATCTGGTGTGGCCACCAGCTGCATTAAGTACTGCAGTGCATCATACATACATAGACCGATGAAAAGGTACTGTGTGTCAACTAGGAAAATGAGAACCAAAACAAAATCATAGACTGCACCAGATTTGCCAGTTCTTGCTGTGAGATGTTACCCCACTCTTCCACCAAGGCACCTGCAAGTTCCCGGACATTTCTGGGGGGGAATGGCCCTAGCCCTCACCCCAGGTGTGCTCAATGGGATTGAGATCCGGGCTCTTCGCTGGCCATGGCAGAACACTGACATTCCTGTCTTGCAGGAAATCACGCACAGAACGAGCAGTATGGCTGGTGGCATTGTCATGCTGGAGGGTCATGTCAGGATGAGCCTGCAGGAAGGGTACCACATGAGGGAGGAGGATGTCTTCCCTGTAACGCACAGCGTTGAGATTGCCTGCAATGACAACAAGCTCAGTCCGATGATGCTGCGACACACCGCCCTAGCCCATGACAGACCCTCCAACTCCAAATCGATCCCGCTCCAGAGTACAGGCCTAGGTGTAGCGCTCATTCCTTCGACGATAAACGCGAAACCGACCATCACCCCTGGTGACACAAAACTGCGACTCGTCAGTGAAGAGCACTTTTTGACAGTCCTGTCTGGTCCAGCGACGGTGGGTTTGTGCCCATAGGCGACGTTGTTGCTGGTTTTGTCTGGTAAGGACCTGGCTTACAACAGGCCTACAAGCCCTCAGTCCAGCCTCTCTCAGCTTATTGCGGACAGTCTGAGCACTGATGGAGGAATTGTGTGTTCCTGGTGTAACTCGGGCAGTTGTTGTTACCATCCTCTACCTGTCCCGCAGGTGTGATGTTCGGATGTATTATCTGGTTGACCAAATTCGACACTCTCATTAACCTCCATGAAAAAACTTGGTGGGTAAAACAACGAAAAAACGCCACCTGCTGGAAAGAGACAGATTTTCCGCTGAGTTTTCTCATTCTCTTCGTCTCTGGTAGTAATCAATGGCACTGGTCCAATGTGGGTTTTTTTCCGGACGCTTCCACATGGAATTACTACGTTGTCTTAACCTTGTATCAAAGACAGTTCCAGTATGAAGATAGGCTAAAACTGCTTCTCCAATAGAAATCCCTGATCACACTTGTAGTTGATGTCATGGTGATGTTGGCTAGCTAAGCTTATGTGAAGAAACACTTCCAGTCAACTTCCAATATAGATATTTTCTTAGACAATGTAGCAAACATTGGTAAGAAGATAGATAATGATTTCAGGGATTTTTGTGATGATGAGTTATCTGAAATTGAGATAAAAGACTGTATTAAAAGCCTTAAGGACAATAGGTCTCCTGGAAATGATGGTTTAATAAGCGAGTTTTATAAAGCATTCAATGATAAATTGATTCCTTTCATTCTTGCTATGTTTCAAGATTCAATGGAAAAAGGGGAGTTACCGGCTTCCTTAAAGCAAGGTGTAATTACTTTGATTCCCAAACCTAATAAGGATACTCTTTATATAGACAACTGGAGACTGTTGAATAATGATGGGAAATAATTTGCCCTTGTATTTGCTAAGAGGTTGAAACAAGGCTTGTATCATATAATTGATGAAGAACAATCTGGTTTTATGCATGGTCGACACATTAGTAATAACATCAGGTTGATCTTAGATATGGGGTTTGGTGATTTATTTTTTTGAAAGCAGTCCAAACTTTATATAGTGGTTGTACTAGCTCTGTAAAATTAGCTCACGGGACATCCCAAATATTTGATATTGGCAGTGGCATTAGGCAGGGCTGCCCAATAAGTCCATTTTTATTTTTATTGGTTACTCAAATTATGGCTTTTCATCTCAAGAAAGGGAATTTTCAAGGTCTTTCATCACTTGGCAATGAATTTAAACTATGTCAACTGGCCGATGATACCACCATATTTCTGAGAGACAGGAATGAGGTTTCTAAAGCAGTTTCCTGTATTGAAGACTTTTCCTTAGTTTCGGGTTTGAAAATGAATATCAATAAGTCAGTCTTATTTCCACTCAAGGATTGTGTTTTACAGGAAGTATATGGTATCCCAATTAAAGATAAGGTTACTTATCTTGGAATTGTTATATGCAAGGATGAAAAACAAAGGAGTGAATTAAACTTTAACCCCATTATTGAGAAAACAAAGAAGAAATGTAACCTCTGGTTGATGAGAGATATTTCAATATACAGTCGGGTTTTATTGTCCAAAGCTGAAGGGTTATCCAGATCCGTTTATGTCTCGTTATCACTTACTTACCCCCTAAAATTGTAAAGGACTTAGATAAGATTCTTTATAATTTTATTTAGAGGAACAAGCCTCACTATCTACGAAAATACACTGCTCAAAAAAATAAAGGGAACACTAAAATTACCCATCCTAGATCTGAATGAATGAAATAATCTTATTAAATACTTTTTTCTTTACATAGTTGAATGTGCTGACAACAAAATCACACAAAAATAATCAATGGAAATCCAATTTATCAACCCATGGAGGTCTGGATTTGGAGTCACACTCAAAATTAAAGTGGAAAACCACACTACAGGCTGATCCAACTTTGATGTAATGTCCTTAAAACAAGTCAAAATGAGGCTCAGTAGTGTGTGTGGCCTCCACGTGCCTGTATGACCTCCCTACAACGCCTGGGCATGCTCCTGATGAGGTGGCGGATGGTCTCCTGAGGGATCTCCTCCCAGACCTGGACTAAAGCATCCGCCAACTCCTGGACAGTCTGTGGTGCAACGTGGCGTTGGTGGATGGAGCGAGACATGATGTCCCAGATGTGCTCAATTGGATTCAGGTCTGGGAAACGGGCGGGCCAGTCCATAGCATCAATGCCTTCCTCTTGCAGGAACTGCTGACACACTCCAGCCACATGAGGTCTAGCATTGTCTTGCATTAGGAGGAACCCAGGGCCAACCGCACCAGCATATGGTCTCACAAGGGGTCTGAGGATCTCATCTCGATACCTAATGGCAGTCAGGCTACCTCTGGCGAGCACATGGAGGGCTGTGCGCTCCCCCAAAGAAATGCCACCCCACACCATGACTGACCCACCACCAAACCGGTCATGCTGGAGGATGTTGCAGGCAGCAGAACGTTCTCCACGGCGTCTCCAGACTGTCACGTCTGTCACATGTGCTCAGTGTGAACCTGCTTTCATCTGTGAAGAGCACAGGGCGCCAGTGGCGAATTTGCCAATCTTGGTGTTCTCTGGCAAATGCCAAACGTCCTGCATGGTGTTGGGTTGTAAGCACAACCCCCACCTGTGGACGTCGGGCCCTCATACCACCCTCATGGAGTCTGTTTCTGACCGTTTGAGCAGACACATGCACATTTATGGCCTGCTGGAGGTCATTTTGCAGGGCTCTGGCAGTGCTCCTCCTGCTCCTCCTTGCACAAAGGCGGAGGTAATGGTCCTGCTGCTGGGTTGTTGCCCTCCTACGGCCTCCTCCATGTCTCCTGATGTACTGGCCTGTTTCCTGGTAGCGCCTCCATGCTCTGGACACTACGCTGACAGACACAGCAAACCTTCTTGCCACAGCTCGCATTGATGTGCCATCCTGGATGAGCTGCACTACCTGAGCCACTTCTGTGGGTTGTAGACTCCGTCTCATGCTACCACTAGAGTGAAAGCACCGCCAGCATTCAAAAGTGACCAAAACATCAGCCAGGAAGCATAGGAACTGAGAAGTGGTCTGTGGTTACCACCTGCAGAAACACTCCTTTATTGGGGGTGTCTTGCTAATTGCCTATAATTTCCACCTGTTGTCTATTCCATTTGCACAACAGCATGTGAAATGTATTGTCAATCAGTGTTGCTTCCTAAGTGGACAGTTTGATTTCACAGAAGTGTGATTGACTTGGAGTTACATTGTGTTGTTTAAGTGTTCCCTTTATTTTCTTGAGCAGTATAAATTCTCACTAATACCGAAGAACAAGGAGGTCTTGAGGTTTTAGATTTCAATACTCTATATAATACTTTTAAAATAAATTGGATTCTGAAGTATGTTAAGAACCAGAACAGTATTTGGAATGTCTTCTTTAAGTATTTATTTGACTCTGTTGGTGGTTTAGAAATCCCAGTAAAGTTGGCCAAATTCCATAAGCAGGCAATTTTAGCTTGGATGTTAGCATATAAACACACATTTTCCCCTCACAGATACTTTATATGGACAACAATATTCTATATACGATTTAAAACTAAGTCTCTTTTTTTCGTAACTGGTTTGAGAATAAAACTATTTTGGTCGGTCAGTTCATGAATGAGGATGAATATCTACTCTCATATGGGGAATTTCTTGATAAGTTTAAAATTCCAATAACCCCAAAAGAATATGCAATTGTTTTTGATGCGATTCCAAGGAGGGTTCCTCTGTGGTTGATGTTAGTAACATAGATTTACATTAAAATATATTCATTGGCAATATTAACATCAAAGATAAATGTAGTAATAAACAGATTAGGACTATTGTTTGTAATATTACAATTGTAGCGTTCGTCGCCTGGTGACGAGGAAGCGGACCAAAACGCAGCTGGGAGCGAACACATGTTTATTCTTTACACTGAATTAAACACGTACACAAAATCAAGAAAATGCCGATACGTTACTTGCTCAAAAACATAGAGACAACACCCCACCAACAGCGTGGGGAAAACAGCAACTTAAATGTGAAACAGCTGTCGCTAATTGTCTCTGATTGGGAATCGACAGAACCCAACATAGAAATAACCCACCTAGAGCCAACACAAGGCTAAAATGTAAACATAAAACAAACCAAGGAAAAATACCCAACATGACACACCCTGACCCAAAATACCCGAGTTCACCTGGTCAGGGCGTGACAGAACCCCCCCCCCCAACGGTGCGTACTCCCGGCGCACCAAACTTAAGTCTATTAGGGGGGGGACCCGGGTGGGCGCCTCACCCTCGGTGGAGGCTCTGGCCCCGGGCGTGTTCTTTCCCCCGCCTTCACCTTAACCCTACCCCTCTGGCCCAGACTGGACCACTGTGGAGCGGCATGCTCAGGCTCCGGAGCGGAGCCGTCGACCGGAACAGGAACGGGCCGGACAGGACTATGGACACGCACCGTTGGCTTGGTGCGGGGAACAGGAACGGGCCGGACAGGACTGTGGACACGCACCGTTGGCTTGGTGCGGGGAACAGGGATGGGCCGGACAGGACTGGGGACACGCACCACTAACCTGGTGCGGGGAGCAGGGACGGGCCGGACAGGACTGGGGACACGCACCACTAACCTGGTGCGGGGAGCAGGAACGGGCCGGGCCGGACTGGGGACACGCACCACTAACCTGGTGCGGGGAGCAGGGACGGGCCGGACAGGACTGGGGACACGCACCACTAACCTGGTGCGGGGAGCAGGAACGGGCCAGACAGGACTGTGAACACGTACTGGTGACCTGAAGCGTGGAGCCGGTTTAGACACTCGTCCTGGCTGGATGCCCATCCTAGCACGGCATGTGCTGGGCATGTCCACCGGACGCACCGGGCTGTGCGGGCGCACTGGCGACACAGCGCGCAACTCCGCTTCCCATGGCTTGGTGCGGGGAGCAGGGACGGGCCGGGCAGGACTGTGGACACGCACCGTGGGCTTGGTGCGGGGAACAGGAACGGGCCAGACAGGACTGTGAACACGCACTGGTGAACTGAAGCGTGGAGCCGGTTTAACCACTCGTCCTGGCTGGATGCCCATCCTAGCACGGCATGTGCTGGGCATGTCCACCGGACGCACCGGGCTGTGCGGGCGCACTGGCGACACAGCGCGCAACTCCGCTTCCCATGGCTTGGTGCGGGGAGCAGGGACGGGCCGGGCAGGACTGTGGACATGCACCGTGGGCTTGGTGCGGGGAACAGGAACGGGCCAGACAGGACTGTGAACACGCACTTGTGAACTGAAGCGTGGAGCCGGTTTAGCCACTCGTCCTGGCTGGATGCCCATCCTAGCACGGCATGTGCTGGGCATGTCCACGGACGCACCGGGCTGTGCGGGCGCACTGGCGACACAGCGCGCAACTCCGCATACCATGGCTCCTCCTCCAGATCTTCCCTCTGCAGGTCCTCAATCAACTGCCTCATCATCTTCGTCTCTTCCTCCGCCGTCATCCCCCACGAGAGCAGTGGTCTGGGCTCCTCCTCTGCCCTTCCGGACCACCCCATTAGCCCCCCCAAAAAAAAATTATTGGGGGTGTCTTCCGGGCCTCCTTGACCGCCGCCTGCGACTCCTTCCACCGGCTGGCTTTACCTCCTCGACCTGGGAATCCTTCCGCCAGGGTCCTTTCCCCGACTTGATCTCCTCCCAGGTCCAGAACTCCTTCCCCTCGCGAGCCCATCTCTCGCGCTCCTTTTCCTCCCGCTGCTTGGTCCTGGTTCGGTGGGGTGTGCTATAGGAACGTGTACTGGTTTTCCTCTGCCTGTGCTTGGTTTCATTGTATACACCACCGCAGAATTATTTAAGGGCTGCGTCCCTATATTTTTGGCGACCACATCCAGTTTTCTTGAATAAAGAAGTGTGGTCAAGAACTCTCTGTCTCCTGCGCCTGACTCTACCTCTCCTGTTTTTTTTCGAGCCAGCCCGTGACAACAATTCCCTCAGCAAGATTCTTTTGGTCAAATATCTATGGTGATATACAGTGGGGAGAAGCATTGAAAATTGCTAACAAATATTCTATCAGTAACAAAATAAAGGAAGTTTCATTTAAAATGTTACATAGAATTTATCCTGTGAAACATGTTTTGGAAAGATTCAAGCTAAATCTTGACTATAACTGTGATTTCTGTGGAATGGAGAAAGAGACCATTTTGCATTTGTTTTTTGCCTGTATTTATAGTAGAATTTTTTGGATTGACATACAGAATTTTGTTACAAAAAAATAGGAAAGGTTGTACTATTTAATGGTTTTGATACAATGATTTATTTCAGAAATTCTGACATAGATAAAGATATTTAATTCAACTGCTAATAATACTATGTACATTTCATATTCACAAATGCAAATGGTCTAATTCAAAACCAAACTTTTTTCACTTTATAAATGAATTTAAACAATATGGCACTACTTTAACTAAAATGAAAAACAAAAAGGCAATTAAAACTTGTTGTATTATTAATGAATATGATTTGTTTGTTTAGGATTCCTGGCAATGTAAATAGTTTGTATGTATGCTTGTTTGCATGTGACTATTCCTCTTTTGTTTGTTGATATTTGTTAATAAAAAATGAATAAAAAACACGGTTGTCTCGCATCGAACTGCGCATGTGCAAGCCGTCAAATCAAAGGCACTCCTTCAATATGAAGTCGTTTTTGACAAAAATTAAAACGTGTCAGTTTGTCACCTTCACGAGGTTTGAGTCATAACAAGTTCAACTACTTAATGGGGCTAGGGGGCAGTATTTGCACGGCCGGATAAAAAACATACCCGATTTAAACTGGTTACTACTCTTGCCCAGAAACGAGAATATGCATATAATTTGGATAGAAAACACTCTAAAGTTTCTAAAACTGTTTGAATGGTGTCTGTGAGTATAACAGAACTCATATGGCAGGTCAAAACCTGAGAAGATTCCATACAGGAAGTGCCCTGTCTGACAATTTGTTGTCCTTCTGTTGCATCTCTATCGAAAATACAGCATCTGTGCTGTAACGTGACATTTTCTAAGGCTTCCATTGGCTCTCTAAAGCCGCCAGAAAGTGGAACGGGGTGTCTGCTGTCTCTGGGCAAAGAACAACAGTAGAATTTGTAAGTGGTAAGCCTGGGGACAGTAACACTGAGATGCGCGTTCACGAGACTACTCCATTTTTTTCTTTCAGTCTTTGAATGAATACAACGTTGCCCGGTTGGAATATTATCGCTATTTTACGAGAAAAATAGCATAAAAATTGATTTGAAACAGCGTTTGACATGCTTCTAAGTATGGTAATGGAATATTTTGACATTTTTGGGCACGAAATGCGCTCACGCGTCACCCTTCAGATAGTGACCCGAACGCACGAACAAAACTGAGCTATTTGAATATAACTATGGATTATTTGGAACCAAAACAACATTTGTTGTTGAAGTAGAAGTCCTGGGAGTGCATTCTGACGAAGAACAGCAAAGGTAATCCAATTTTTCTAATAGTAATTCTGAGTTTAGTGAGCCCCAAACTTGGTGGGTGTCAAAATAGCTAGCCGTGATGGCCGAGCTATGTATTCAGAATATTGCAAAATGTGCTTTCGCCGAAAAGCTATTTTAAAATCTGACACCGCAATTGCATAAAGGAGTTCTGTATCTATAATTCTTAAAATAAATGTTATGTATTTTGTGAATGTTTATCATGAGTAATTTAGTAAATTCACCGGAGGTTTTCGGTGGGTATGCTAGTTCTGAACATCACATGCTAATGTAAAAAGCTGTTTTTTGATATAAATATGAACTTGATTGAACAAAACATGCATGTATTGTATAACATAATGTCCTAGGAGTGTCATCTGATGAAGATCATCAAAGGTTAGTGCTGCATTTAGCTGTGGTTTTGGTTTTTGTGACATATATGCTTGCTTTGAAAATGGCTGTGTGATTATTTTTGGCAGTGTACTCTCCTGACATAATCTAATGTTTTGCTTTCGCTGTAAAGCCTTTTTGAAATCGGACAATGTGGTTAGATTAACGAGAGTCTTGTCTTTAAAATGGTGTAAAATAGTCATATGTTTGAGAAATTGAAGTTATAGCATTTTTGAGGTATTTGTATTTTGCGCCACGCGATTCCACTGGCTGTTGACTAGGGTGGGACGGCTAGCCCAAGGAGGTTAAAGCTACAATATGTCATTTTTTGGGCAACCGGACCAAATTGACATAGAAATTAGTGTTTTAGATCTGTCATTCTCATTGAAAGGAAGTTTAAGAAGAGGAATATGTTCTATGTGCGCTATTTCTATGCTTCCCGTTCTTAAGTTTCGTTTTTTGCGTCTTTTACTTTCGGTTTTGTACACAAGCTTCAAACAGCTGAAAATACCATATTGTTGGTTGTGGAAAAGATATTAGATGGTACAATGATTCTCCACACTATACTTGCTTGTTTTGTCACAAACTGAAATTAGGCGAGCTATTAGAATTTTAGCAAACATAGTGCATCTTTAAGACATTGGCTCGAATCTAGGTTGTGCCTTTCGATTTCAATAAAATTAACAACTAAAGGAAGAATTTGTCACTTCTCTCATTGACTTCTCAAACCCCACGCCTGGTCTGTTTGATCTGTTTCTCAAGAGTTCCCGGAAGTTTTGCGATATTGTGACTCTGGGTTTAGAAACTCTGTGCTTGTATTTTTTTTAACCTAGACTGCTAGTCTAGGTAAGAAAATACAAAGATTAAGGCATTGTAATAATTCCATGCAGAAACATTTGAAAATAAACATTCATGTTGTCTTACTGTTGTCTTAACCTTGAAATCTTCAACCTATATGTTGGATAGACGGTTGTAATATTGTTTCTTGCAATAGCATAAAGCGCTTATTTTTTCACCAGCTTTATGATATGCTTCAGACCGGTTGCCTTCTTCCTAGGCACTGTAGCTACAATGCTTGACTTGGTCCCATGGTTGATTCTGTCACGACTCCCGCCGAAGTCGGCCCCTCTCCTTGTTCGGGGCGGCGTTCGGCGGTCGACGTCACCGGCTTACTAGTTGCCACCGATCGATGTTTCACTGTTCATTTGGTTTTGTCTTTATTGTGTACACCTGTTTTTGATTTCCCTAATTATGTTCATTATTTAACCTCTGCATTTCCTGTTTGTCTTGTCGGTGATTGTTTCCTGTTTTGTGTAGTTGGAGGTGTTTCTCCGAACTATGTATTTTTCTATGAGAAGATTTAATGCTATTTTGAGAAAACATGTTTGTTTACATTTATCCCTGTGTCCTGCGCCTGACTCCTCTACTTCTCTAAAGAAAACCATTACAGATTCAGAGCGGTACAACTTTCGCATTATTGTGACGTTAACCTTCCCATCTTCAACCTAGGAGCAAAGCAGGAAGTAAAAGCAGGACGCGTACCCATCAGTATGTGCTGTGATTTGTTGATTAAACTCAACTGACATTCCAATGTACGAGCCACATCAGTTAAAATCATTAGAATTAAAATGTTACATTACCATGGAAATTATTGCATCACAATAGAAGGCAGCCATTGCGAGAGTACCCATGAGTTTCCAAGTCAAATTGCCAGGGTTAGAGGTTCCAAGCCTGTTTTATTCATTCTACAGTATTTCTGTGTGTGCTGCTGCTGCAGGGAGAGAGGTTTTACCTAAGCAACCGAAGACTTGTTTGCTACAACACCTTGTTTGTTTCAGCAAAGAGCAACGAAGTTTCATGTTGTTGTTAAGAGTCCATGTTACCGCAGAAACGGCCTAAACCACAAGAATGCCCAGCCGTCCCATCTTCAGTCAGTCGTTTGTTCCACAACATGGTTATGACAGTTATTTTATTTTCATGACAGTTTTCATCCATAACCGTCGATTACACGGTTATACAGTAATTGTGCCAGCCCTAGCTGCAGGTTAGCATTGTGAATGCGCATTACCCCACCACCGTGGAAAATAAAGCCAAATTCCCACTTCCCACTTGGTTACGAACGCAGCATAAGAGTCCGCATCTTATGCTGCATTTGTAACCAAGTGGAAAGTGGGAATTTACCACCATAGGGTTAGATATAGGACTCTTGATGAATAAAACCCGTTTTTGGCATGGACAGTGCCAATGAGGGCTTAGAAAAGTAATAACACGTGATAATAAAAGTAATAATAAATACAAAATGAGTAACGACAACTTGGCTATATACACGGGGTACCAGTACCGGGTCGATGTGCAAGGGTACAGTGCTTCAGAAAGCATTCAGACCCTGTGACTTTTTTCATATTTTGTTATGTGACAGGCTTATTCTAAAATTGACTAAATCATTTTCCCCCTCATCAATCTACACACAATACCCCAAAATGAAAAAGCAAAAACAGTTTATTTGATTTTAAAACATAAAAAAACGTAAATAAACATTTACATAAGTATTCCGATCCTTCACTCAGTACTTTGTTGAAGCACCTTTGGCAGCGATTACAGCCTTGAGTCTTCTTGGGTATGACACTAAAAGCTTGGCACAAATGTATTTGGGGAGTTTCTCCCATTCTTCTCTGCAGATCCTCTCAAGCTCTGTCAGGTTAGATGGGGAGAGTCGCTGCACAGCTATTTTCAGGTCTCTCCAGAGATTTTCAATCGGGTTCAAGTCCGGGCTCTGGCTGGGCCACTCAAGGACATTCAGAGCCTTGTCCTGAAGCCACTCTTGCATTGTCTTGGCTGTTTGCTTAGGGTTGTTGTCCTGTTGGAAGGTGAACCTTCGGCAGAGTCTGAGGCCCTGAACGCTCTGGAGCAGGTTTTTATCAAGGATCTTTCTGTACTTTGCTCTGTTCATCTTTCCCTCGATCCTGACTAGTCTCTCAGTCCCTGCCGCTGAAAAACATCCCCACAGCATGATGCTGGCACCACCATGCTTCACTGTAGGGATGGTGCCAGGTTTCCTCCAGATGTGACGCTTGGTATTCAGGCCAAAGAGTTAAATCTTGGTTTCATCAGACCAGAGAATCTTGTTTCTCATGGTCTGAGAGTCTTTAGGTGCCTTTTGGCAAACTCCAAGCAGGCTGTCATGTGTCTTTTACTGAGGAGTGGCTTCTGTCTGGCCCCTCTAACATAAAGGCCTGATTGGTGGAGTGCTGCAGAGATGGTTGTCCTTCTGGAAGGTTCTCTCATCTCCACAGAGGAACTCTGGAGCTCTGTCAGAGGGACCATCGCCTTCTTGGTCACCTCCCTGACCAAGGCCCTTCTCCCCCAATTGCTCTGGCCAGCCGGCCAGCTCTAGGAAGTCTTGGTGGTTCCAAACTTCTTCCATTTAAGAATGATGGAGGCCACTGTGTTCTTGGGGACATGTGTTGATACTCTTCCCCAGATCTGTGCCTCGACAAAATCCTGTCTCGAAGCTCTACGGACAATTCCTTCGACCTCGTGGCTTGGTTTATGGTCTGACATGCACTGTCAACTGTGGGACCTTATATAGACAGGTGTGTGCCTTTCCAAATCATGTCCAATCAGTTGAATTTACGACAGGTGGACTCCAATGAAGTTGTGGAAACATCTCAAGGATGATCAATGGAAAGAGGATGCACCTGAGCTCAATTTCAAGTCTCATAGAAAAGGGTCTGAATACTTATGTAAATAAGGTATTTCTGTTTTATATTTAATAACTTTGAAAAAAGTTTCAACGTAAAAAAAACTGTTTTTGCTTTGTCATTATGGGCTATTGTGTGTAGATTGATGAGGAAAAACGTTAATTTTATCATTTTTAGTATAAGGCTATAACATAACAAAATGTGGAAAAAGTCAAGGGGTCTGAATACTTTCCAAATGCACTATACGTACATATAACTAGGAATAAAGTGACTAGGCAACAGGATAGATAATAGACAGTAGTAGCAGCATATATGTGATGAGTCAAAGAAGTTAGTGCAAATATGGTCAGTGCAGATTGTCCGGGTAGCTATTAAACTATCTATTTAAAGGTCTTATGGCTTGGGGGTCGAAGCTGTGTAGGTGTGTGTGAACCATAATAGATCCTTAGTGATGTGGACATCGAGGAACTTGAAGCTCTCGACCCACTCCATTACAGCCCTGTCGATGTGAATGAGGGGGTGCTTTGCCTTCCGTTTCCTGTAGTCCACGATCAGCTCCTTTGTCTTGCTGACTTTTGAGGGAGAGGTTGTTGCCCTGGCACCACACTGCCAGGTCTCTGGCCTCCTCCCTATGGGCTGCCGTCGTTGCTGATTATGCCTACCACCGTTGTGTCGTCAGCAAACTTAATGATGGTGTTGGAGTCGTGCACGGCCACACAGTTGTGGGTGAACAGGGAGTACAGGAGTGGACTAAGCATGCACCCCTGAGGGGCCCCCGTGTTTAGGGTCATTGTGGCAGATATGTTGTTGCCTACCCTCACCACTTGGGAGCGGCCCGTCAGGAAGTCCAGGATACAGTTGCAGAGGGAGGTGTTCAGTGCCAGGGTCCTTAGCTTAGTGATGAGCTTGGAGGGCACCATGGTGTTGAATGCTGAGCTGTAGTCAATGAACAGCATTCTCACATAGGTGTTCCTCTTGTAAAGGTGGGATAGGGCAGTGTGGAGTGCAATAGAGATTGCGACATCTGTGAATTTGTTGGGGCGGTATGCGAATTGGAGTCGGTCCAGGGTGTCTGGGATGATGAGTACCTTGATGTTCTTGGGCACAGGGACTATGGTGGTCTGCTTGAAACAAGTAGGTATTACAGACTGGCTCAGGGAGAGGTTGAAAATGTCAGTGAAGACACTTGTGTGGAGTAAAGGTGATCTAGAGTTTTGTCGTCTGTAGTTGCACAGGTGACATGCTGGTAGAAATGGCGTAAGACAGATTTAAGTTTCCCTGCGTTATAATCTCCGGCCACTAGGAGCGCGACCTCTGGATGAGCATCTTCTTGTTTGTTAATAGTGCCATACAGCTTGTTGAGTGCGGTCTTAGTGCCAGCATCGGTTTGTGGTGGTAAATAAACAGCTACAAAAATATAGATGAAAACTCTCTTCGTAAATAGTATGGTCTACAGCTTATCATGATGTATTCTAACTCAGGTGAGTAGAACCTCGAGACTTCCTTAACATTAGAGAACACCAGCCATTGTTAACAAAGAGACACACGCCTCAGCTTTATACCTCTTCAAACAACACAAACAACGCAGCATGCACTCTTTCAGTTTGTTTGCCAACTCATAGAAGTAGTAAAAACATTTTTTGGACTACTTCAAAATAGAGATGGCCTCAATGGCACTGCCTGAGCGCTCACAGATGCCATAATGGGACATATATAAAGATGACATCTCTATCATTCTCTGTGTTTACCACACATGAATGGAAGAAAAAAAAATCCTCCAACTAGTAATTACTAGTGGGAAACTTGTCTGTTTCGCTCGCTTGAATGCTTTATCTGAGATTGATATGTCTTTCTGTCGGTGGCCTCTCTGTCAAATAAATGATCACTATTTCAATATTTTATTTGGACCGACAAGGAGGTACGGTAAGGCACATAAGCCCGGCCCTGGCACGGGCAGAACCATTGAGCCATCTCCATTTTGAATAAGTCAATTTTCTTCTTCTACTACTTCTATGAGTTGGCAAACAAACTGAAAGGGTTCATACTGCCATCTAGAGTGTGTTGTTTCAACAGGTATAAAGCCAAGGATGGCGATTTACTACCACCTACAGTTATGGAATGTTTACTCAAGAGTATAATTCATTGGCTGATCCCTCCTGATGACCCGGATGGAATCATGTGATCCTTCCTTCACCCATAGGAAGTCCCACCCAGTTGACTACTTTAAAATGGTGAATCCTTTGATGACAATGTCCATGCCAAATGGGTTTTATCCATATAGAGTCCTCTATCTAACGTTATGGTGGTAAATTCCCACTTCCCGCTTGGTTACAAACGCAGCATTAACCCATCGGTTTCTAAACACCACGAGTCACCGAGGGTTTCCAAACACAGCGAATAAACAGCTATTCTTGCATCTGTGTAGAAACAGTATATGATAGTTATGATAGCCTATGTCTGGGTCATTTGTGAATATGATTATAGATGTCCTGTATATACTGTATTAAGATGGGATGTATACAGGCTATAGTAGACATGTCTTTACCCCTCTGTAGAATTCCAGTGCAGGCTGTAGGAGGTGGGGATCTGTGGGTCCTGTCCTGGATCCCAGAAACAGTGGATATCTGCCTGTCGTCCCTCCGTATAGGGGATGTGACACTGGGGAGCGGAGGGAGGAGATGGAGGGCCTGCAGAGAGTGAGGGAGACAATGAGGAGGGAGGTAGAAGTGAATTTCAATTGATAGAGAAAAAGAGACAGACAAAAAGAGACAAATCCAATCAAAGTTTATTTGTCATGTACACAGTTTTGCAGATGTTATCACAGATGCAGCAAAATTCTTACGTTTCTATCTCCAACAATGCAACAATATCTAGCAATACAATAATAATACACACATAATCCAAAAGCCCAAAAAATTATGAAAAATGAAGACATATCAGAACGAGCAATGTCAGAGTCCGGAATATAAATAATATATATATGAATATGAATGGTGTGTATAGACAGGATGGACAGTAGGTAAATAGAAAAGGTCTGTACAGCAGTAGTTTGGTAATTTTGTAAAAAAATGTATTTCACCTTTATTTAACCAGGTAGGCCAGTTGAGAACAAGTTCTCATTTACAACTGCGACCTGGCCAAGATAAAGCAAAGCAGTGCGACACAAATAACAACACAGAGTTACACATGGAATAAACGAACATACAGTCAATAACACAATAGAGAAAAAGTCTATATACAGTGTGTGCAAATGAGGTAAGATAAGGGAGATAAGGCAATAAATTGGCCATAGTGGCGAAATAATTACAATTTAGCAATTAAACACTGGAGTGATAGATGTGCAGAAGATGAATGTGCAAGTAGAGATACTGGGGTACAAAGGAGCAAAAAAATAAATAACAGTATGGGGATGAGGTAGTTAGGTAGGATGGGCTATTTACAGATGGGCTATGTACAGGTGCAGTAATCTGTGAGCTGCTCTGACAGCTGGTGCTTAAAGTTAGTGAGGGAGATATATGCCATTCAGTGATTTTTGCAATTCGTTCCAGCCATTGGCAGCAGAGAACTGGAAGGAATAGTTATATAGGATGAGCCATGACTAGAATACAGTATATAAATATAAAGTGGGTAAAACATTATTACAGTGGCCCCCCGAGTGTCGCAGCAGTCTAAGGCACTGCAGTGCTTGAGGCATCACAAGAGATCCAGGTTCGATCCCGGCTGTGTCGCAGCTGGCCGCGACTGGGAGACCCATGATGCGGTGCACAATTGTCCCAGCGTCGTCCGGGTTAGGGAAGGGTTTGGCCGGCCGGGATGCCCTTGTCCTATCGCGCTCTAGCGACTCCTGTGGTGGGCCGGGCGCATGCACACTGACACTGTCGCCTGTTGTAGTGTGTTTCCTCTGACACATTAGAGCGGCTGGCTTCTGGGTTAAGAGAGCAGTGTGGCTTGGCAGGTTTGTGTTTCAGAGGACGCATGGCTCTCAACCTTCGCCTCTCCCGAGTCCGTACGGAAGTGGCAGCGATGGGACAAGACTGTAACTACCAACTGGGGAGAAAAAGGGGTAAAACATTTTTTATAATAATAACATTATTAAAGTGACCAGTGTTCAATGACTCTATGTACATTGGGCAGCAGTTTCTAAGGTGCAGGGTAGAGTACCAGGTGGTAACCGGCTAGTGACAGTGTCTAAGGTTCAGGGCAGGGAACTGGGTGGAGGCCGGCTATTGATGACTGTTTAACAGTCTGAGATGGCCTGGAGAAGCTGTTTATCAGTCTCTCGGTCCAGGCTTTGATGTGCCTGTACTGTCTCCGCCTTCTAAATGGTAGCGGTGAACAGGCCATGGTTCGGGTGACTGAGGTCCTTGATGAGCTTCTTAGCCTTCCTGTGATACCGGTGTTCTAGATGTCCTGGAGAGCAGGCAGTTTGTCCCCAATGATGTGTTGGGCTGACTGCACCACCCTCTGGAGAGCCCTGCGGTTGAGAGTGATACAGCACCACAGGATACTCTAGGTGGTGCATCTGCAGAAGTTTGTGAGGGTCTTAGGGGCCAAGCTGAATTTCTTCAGCCTGTTCAACCATTTCAGGTCCTAAGTGATTTGCACGTTGGGGAACTTGAAGCTTTTGACCCTCTCCACTGCAGCCCAGTCAATGTGGATGGGGGCGTGCTCTCTCCGCTGTCCTACGTTTTGTTGACGTTGAGGGAGAGGTTATTTTCCTGGCACCACTCCGTCAGGGCCCTCACCTCCTCCCTGTAGGCTGTCTCGTCGTTGTTGGTAATCAGGCCTACCACTGTTGTGTCGTCTGCAAACTTGATGATTGAGTTGGAGACGTTGCGTGGCGGTTTCACGTAAACAGATAGTGAGAGAGAAAGAGAGAAAAAAATCCAGATGACATTCACCTTTAAAGGAACTGTGCCAGTTTAGCGTTCCTTCTATTGTCATTGCCATCCTCTTTAACCTAGACCCCCCCCTCACACACACACACACACAACATTGAAACCACAAGCACACACTGAGAGCGTTTCAAGGAACATGAAGCCCAAACAGTAAATGATAACAAGACAGAGATTTTGCGAGGTGGTGACACCCTTCCTCTCTCAGAGTTCCTCTCCTCTTCAAGTATCAGTATGAAACATAAAATCATAACCACACACCAAGGGTTCTGTTCATTAGGCATCAAACAGACGAAAAACGTCTGAAACCGGGAGGAACTACCTGGACTTGTCCAATAAGAAACACTCATATGCGTTTTCCATTGCAAAATGTTTTCCGTTGCCTTCTATAATGAACACAACACAAGGTCCATAGCATATGTGATATGACTAACAGGGTGGTGATTAGGAACCATTTACCTCTTGGTCCCCTACGCATTAGTTAAGACTGATACTGATGTGATCTCTATGGAAGGTTGTGTTGAATAAAAGGAAGGAAATGGGGATGCATAAAGTCTAGCAGATGTTATAGCGGGTGCAGCGAAATGCTTGTGTTATATTGCATGTCAGAGCAAAAATCAAGCCATGAGGTTCAAGGAATTGTCCGTCGAGCTCTGATTGTGTCGAAGCACAGATCTGGGGAAGAGTACCAACACATTTCTGCAGCATTGAAGGTCCCCAAGAACACAGTGGCCTCCATCATTCTTAAATGGAAGAAGTTTGGGACCACCAAGAGACTTCCTAGAGCTGTCAGCTCGGCCAAACTGAGCAATCGGGGGAGAAGGGCCTTGGTCAGGGAGGTGACGAAGAACCCGATGGTCACTCTGACAGAGCTCCAGAGTTCCTCTGTGAAGATGGGAGAAACTTCGAGAAGGACAACCATCTCTGCAGCACTCCACCAATCAGGCCTTTATGGTAGAGTGGCCAAACAGAAGCAACTCCTCAGTAAAAGGCACATAACAGCTCGCTTGAAGTTTGCCAAAAGGCACCTAAAGGACTCTCAGACCATGAGAAACAAGATTCTCTGGTCTGATGAAACTAAGTTTGAACTCTTTGGCCTGAATGCCAAGCGTCTGGAGGAAACCTGGCACCATCCCTACGGTGAAGCATGGTGGTGGCAGCATCATGCTGTCGAGATGTTTTTCAGCGGCAGGGACTAGAAGACTAGTCAGGATCGAGGGAAAGATGAATGGAGCAAAGTACAGAAAGATCCTTGATGAAAACCTGCTCCAGAGCGCTCAGGACCTCAGACTGGGGCGAAGGTTCACCTTCCAACAGGACAACGACCCTAAGCACACAGCCAAGACAACACAGGAGTGGCTTCGGGACAAGTCTATGAATGTCCTTGAGTGGCCCAGCCAGAGCCCAGACTTGAACCCGATCGAACATCTCTGGAGAGACCTGAAAATAGCTGTGCCTCGACGCTCCCCATCCAACCTGACAGAGCTTGAGAGGATCTGCAGAGAAGAATGGGAGAAACCCCCCAAATACAGGTGTGCATTTTTGTTATACTGTTTATACATACTGTGTATTTACAATGCATTGAGAAAGTGCATGAGAAAACTCAAGGCCCTAATCACTTCCAAAGGTCCTTCAACAAAGTACTGAGTAAAGGGTCTGAATACTTATGTAAATGCTATATTTCAGTTCTGATATTGTTATGGGGTATTGTGTGTAGATTAATGAGGGAAAAAACTAATTTAATACATTTTAGAATAAGGCTGTAACTTAACAAAAATGTGGAAACAGTCAAGGGGTCTGAATACTTTCCAAATGCACTGTAAATACACAGTATGTATAAACAGTATAACAAAAATGCAATGTACTGTAGTAGATGTATTAAAATGAGATATGTGAAGAATACAGTTCATGAATACACAGTGTGAAAAACAGTATAAAAGAAACGGTCCAGTGTTTAACAATAAGAATGAACTAATAACATAGACATACAATCAGATCAAACATATAGATCAGCATTATGGTTTAGTCCATCTAAATTATTTGAAGAAACCCCAGAGCTGATCAGTGAATGGGGGATCTGAGGGTGTGTCAAATAGAGATTATAAATAGTCACAAGGAGAATTTTCTGGTCACATGACTTTACCAGGAAAAAGATCTGGGATCAGTCCAGTGTGAAGGACTCACCTGGTTGAGGTAAGCAGGTGTGTTGTAGGAGCAGCAGGATCAGCAGGAGGCATGGGACTCTGGGCCATGCCATTACTCACACCACTATGCCATCAGCACCTATGGAAAACACACACACACACACACCAAATGAGTGGTGAATGGCAGGTGTATGAATGTTTCAGAATTCTCACACACACAGATGCGGACACACGCACAGACAAAACTTTTACACACACACACACATCCTTAAAGGTCCAATGCAGTCAGATTTAATATCAATATCAAATCATTTCTGGGTAACAAATAAAAAGTACCTTACTGTGGTTGTTTTCAATTAAAATAATCAACAACAACATAGCTTCTTAGCAAAGAGCGATTTATAAAGCAAGAATTTTGCTAGGACTGTCTGGGAGTGATCTAAGTAGGGAATGTCAAACTGAAAAGTAGCTGTTACTGGCAGAAACTCTCTTTCTTATTGGTCTATTAACTCATTTAACGCCAGGTGATGTCACCAGGCAGGTCAAATCTCCATCCCACCAAAACAGGCTGAAATGTCAGGTGGCTTTTTCAAACAGCTCCTACACTAAACGGGCATTATCATAATTTTCACAATTTCACAGTATTATTCCAACCTCATAGTGTGGAAATATATATAAAATACAGGAGCATCACTGCACTGGGCCTATAGTCCTTCATTGAAATAATAACAAAGTGGTCAACCGCCTCTGTTTTGGTAAAAAGATGAGGGAGAAATGTAACCACTCTCAAATTCATAGACAGGGCTATGGATGCAAGGACTGACCATGCATGGTATCAAAATGATAGTTTTAACCATGCTTTGAGGATAGACAGTGTTTGTTTACATTTACATTGTTTACAAACATTGGAGTAAAACAAGAATGATCTTTGGTGATAGGTGTTGTTCACACAGTAACGTGCAAACCTTTTCAGTGTTACAGCCAATGATTTATATATACACTAGATGACTGCTAGGGGGCGATGTGTTGAAGCCACTGTGCCTCCAGCTTGGCACTCCCTCCCTTACTGTTGTAAAAAATACTTTGGAAGCTATAAAAATGTATGTATTAATGTCAACATTCGTTTTTGCCACATGTATTCTATTATAGACACCTTAACTGACAAGGGAAAAATCTGTTGTTCTGCCCCTGAACAAGGCAGTTAACCCACTGTTCCTAGGCCGTCATTGAAAATAAGAATTTGTTCTTAACTGACTTGCCTAGTAAAATAATACATACTTTAAAATTATATTATGTGTGCTTAACATAAACATTTTAAATACATGCAAATGTTTTCCTTAAAAGTAATTTTTTTTAGAGATTACTAATGTTACTGCCCCACTACAACAACAAAAATTACTAAAATACATGTAATTTCGTCCTTGAAACATTTAATGGAAATACTGTAGAATTTCATTCATTCCTATAGATTGATGTTCCTACACTGGCCAATACATAACAATCAGCAATCCAGGGTTTATATACATTGGTTACATATCTGTCACTGTCTTCGCCACTGACATATCTGCCACTCTGTGTATTGTGTAGCCTACATACATGTGTTTAAGCCAAAAGCACATGATGCCAAAAGCATCTGGTTTCTATTAACCATTGTTGTCATGTCATGATGCAAATTAACTTACCATAGCCATAAGTATCGAGATGAGAGTCAACATTCAAAGTCTTGTACTATTTCAAGTCTAAAAACGTTATACTGGTAGGCCTAATGATCAATATGATTTCGGCAAACTGTAAGTTATGTTGAAAACTAAGTGGTTCGAAAAATAAGAGCTATTACCTCGTCATCAAGAAAGACATCAAAATAACGGAACTTCCATCTTTCGCCAGCATTCTATTGTACATTGAATTAATGTTTGCGATGTTTACGTGCGCTGAAGTTTGGCACACTGGTTATATTTCATTCCAAACTATGCTTCCTCCCTTGCATCCTCGCTCAACACCCTTTCACTCGAAATGATCAGACTGAATAGGTGAAAGCAATATGGCAGAAACTAGATTGGATATGTGTGTAGACCTAACTATTTCTCACACACCCAGCTTGTCTATGATCCGCAAAGCGGAGTGTAATGAGCCCCGAAGGGAGTGGACACGTCTCTAAAAAGCTCTGTGATCTGTCTATATCCCGTCTACTTTGTTTTACGGAAATTGCCTTTGGCAGCGATCCCCTATCGCATCAATTTTAACCCTACTTAATAAGGGTGTTTTCACATATAGTCAGTCCTCTTTAAAATAACTGATCTCAGTCCTCTTTAAAGTGAACTCTGGTGTAAAAAAAGCAAAATATCTCAGTTCTCTTTGTATTCACACTTTCCTTTGAATGAGGACTCCGTTTTGCATTTACATTTCTATGTTTAGAAGGGAACCAAGATCTTTTCCCAACATTCACTTAATGCACTGTGGGTTTTTCAAAGTGCAGGCGGAGCCATTCAATCAGAAGGTGTTATCGGACAGCTGATATACCTTATACCTACCTACATTTTGGAAGCTAATAGATTGCATTTAGTGAAAAGATGAGAGATAATAATTGTAATCAGAATATACTTTTAACATGCAAATAGTATTGGTAACATAATAAATAATTTATGTAGGCCACTGCCACTTCCAGATTGTATCAGTTTTGTTCAGTTCCCTTACTTGACCCCTCAAAGGAGCCCCTGTGTTTTATTCCAGTGGGATTGTGCTCCATTTCAATGAGTCATTTTATTCAAAACGCAATATTTTTGTTCAGTAGAATTAAAAGTTGCTTTACACATGTCATAGGCCAACTCCATTATGTCCCATGGCCCTATGTTTTCCTATGTCATGATTCTGGCATTGGCCCTATCGGTGGCTGGTGGGAAAACATACCAAAAGTCAGAATGTTAAGCAAATCAAATCTTTATTAAAACCTTTATAACAGGTTCATAATCCAAAATAAAACAGATTTGACAGATACATTTTTTTTTTAAAGGGCCATGTGAATGACGACAGTGAATGGACAAAAAGTACGAAGGATCCAAAAACAGCAATGGAGAAAGAGGTCTGGAAACCACATTTCATCACAGGTAGCCAAATTCCACACGTATAGAGACAGGAAGATATCGGTATTCAGTCCCAGTCGGTAATGACGTAATAATAAGGAATTCCCATAGACCACGCCCATAAATGGGGGAAAACCCGCGGATTTTTTTGTTATACAGAAATAACTAAATATGCCAAAATACTCCTGTGTTGTTCAATGTACATGTAGTAGCCAGGTCAGAAATTCCGACCTATGGTTCGCAATGGTCTCACGTTGGGAAATAGAGCCTGCGAGAAGAGCCCTGTGGCTTCAGACTATTCGGTGTGGGAAATGTGGGGACGCGGTGTCCAAGTAGGCTATACGTAGCTATGTGTGTGGAAAACATTTCATCACAGTTAACACATTTAACTTGTTTAGCTCATACTGTCCGTTTGTAATTCCACTAGCTGGATAGTCAGATTGTTTGTGTTGTTGGTCTTGGCTAGCTTAATGTCCCGGTCGGTAGCTAGCTCTCACTCAAGTTGCTGCTAGCATTGTCATGAAAAAGGGCATAATAAGAGAAGCCCTACAATATTACGTTTTTCTAAGTAGTGAGAACGCTAGGGAGAGGCAATATTGAAAAATAATCTTTAGACGTGTACTTTTCTTAAATTTAGTTTTGTAATTGACTAAAACAAGCAGACAATGAGAAACTTGCGTTTGAAAAAGATAACGTTTTTGCTGTGAGCCAATGAGGAAACCTAGGTAAACACAGGTTGTTTTACAGGCAGGTAGGGTCATGACGTTCAATCTAATACCGACTGGGTCAATATGGAGAATAAGGTTAAATTCTCCCTGCACAGTTAACATGATACTTTAACTCAGAAACACTGGGGAGAGCAGTTAGAAAAACAGAGAGAGAGAGAGAGATATGAGAAAATACAAGGTATGTGTAGGGCTATGTGTGTGCATGGGAGGGGAGAGAATGCGGTGGATTCTCAGCAAAGGGAGCTGATGTCTCCCTTGCTGCAGCCCCACTTGCAGCAGGCATTGGACAGGCCCACCACCACATCACGGCCCTTACGGTCTGACATACGGAGAGCCTCCAGTATCTCCTCTGAGATGACGGAGCGGGCTGGCCTGCTGATGAACACCCCACCCTCCTGGACATGCTGGAAGGGACCCTCTGGGACCTGGGAGTCTGAGTTCCAGCCTTCAGATGAGTCCTCGTCATGGGAGCTGAAAGGGTCCTGAGGGAAGTCTCCTAAAATGCAGTTTATAATAGGAGTGTTGAAATGTGATATTGACTCTCAGTACTGCTCAATTTATACATTCAAAAGTCAAAGATTACTGTGTTTCTATTTCAAATCAAATGTTATTTGTCACCTGTGCCAAATACAAGTAAAAAATAGATAAGTCAATTTTTTAAATAAAATAACAAATAATTAAAGAGCAGCAGTAAAATAACCCTAGCGAGGCTATATACAGGGGGTACCGGTACAGAGTCAATGTGAGTAGCAGTAGTTTAAAAGGGGGGGGGGGGGGGGGGCAATGCAAATAGTCTGAGTAGCCCTTTGATTAGCTGTTCAGGAGGCTTATGGCTTGGGGATAGAAGCTGTTTAGAAGCCTTTTGGACCTAGACTTGGTGCTCCGGTACCGACTGACGCTTGGTAGCAGAGAGAACAGTCTATGACTAGGGTGGCTGGAGTCTTTGACAATTTTTTTAGCCTTCCTCTGACACCGCCTGGTATAGGGGTCCCGGATGGCACGAAGTTTGACCCCAGTGATGTACTGGGCCGTACGCACTACCATCTGTAGTGCCTTGCGGTCGGAGGCCGAGCAGTTGCCATGTCAGGCAGTGATGCAACCAGTAGGATGCTCTCAATGGGGCAGCTGTAGCACTTTTTGAGGATCTGAGGACCCATGTCAAATATTTTCAGTCTCCTGAGAGGGATTAGGCTTTGTCGTGCCCTCTTCACTACTGTCTTGATGTGTTTGGACCAATGCACAATACATTTAATGAAAAAAATATAATTGACTGTGTGGATATAATACATTCCAATGGACAAAGCCAGTGATACAAAAAAAGCCAACATAGTCCTTTCCCTTTACTCAGCAAACCATAAATCACTGATAAATTGAATCAGGTGCATTACTGCTTGGCTAGAATCTAAATGTGCACAATTTAGAAACACAATGACCCAATAAAAGGCTTGTCCAGCCGGCATGCCTCACCTGCACTCCCGAGTGACCGTCTCCAGCGAGATCCTCCACAGGTGAAGATGACCGCCCGGATGAACTCCCGGCCACATAGCTTCACTCCATACGTGGGGCGCTCCATCCCCTGCACCCCAGCCACTAACAGACACACAGCTAATACCAGTGTTTTCCACATCATGTCCCAGGAGGTGAAAGAACGAGTGAGCATAAAAGGAGAGAGAATAGATTCTTCAGTGGTAGACTGGGCTGTTTGAAGCAGGTGTTTTTCTTAGTCTCTGTGGTGGCGAGTGTTGTGTGACTTCCCCAGTGACCTGGTATTGGTTTATAAAGGGGTCCTCAGCCATACGAGGTAGACATGGAACTTGCACACGCACACCCTCCTAACCAGGACAGTCATAGATAGGAGAGAGAGATAAACCCAGAGACCTTTATGGAGACAAAGCACTGACCAAAGGTGGCATAATTAGCCAATACTGCTCAAACGCGACGATGATGTCAGAGTAGTTTGTAATCTGATTACAGGAAAAACGAATTTTCTGGATGTCAAACCCACATTTCATTTGAATCCTCACCTGCACCTTTTTTGTGGTCATCAGCCACCTCAAACTCACTTGATCACCAGACATTTCTGCTTATGCAAAGCAAGTGTTAATGTGCAGAGCCACAGTGTAGTGGTAACACTCCCTAACACGTACATACAAATCCCATCCGGAGACCAGGGTTCAATCCCTGTGTTCAATCCCTGTGTCCACCCTTCCCACTGTTTCTCCCTCTTGTCTATTTCCTCACTATCTGAATAAAGTGTCAAAACATCTTAAAAATACATATTTAAACTTGATCAAATCTTCTACAGGGGTACAGTAGGAATGTTGGGTATGATGACACAGTTCTGAAGTGTGATGTCAAAATGTCGGTATCAAGAACATGTTTTCTCAAACACAAATACCCAGTTTAGTACATACAGTATACTACAAATGTACATATGTGCTACATTTCAGTAGTGGAAGATCCAGCCTACCGACGGAGGAGGAGCTGTGACTGTGGACGACGACGAGGTGCCCGTTGAGGAGCTCCGTGACCTGTCTGTCAAATGTCTCTACATCTATGCTCCCTCCTCTCAAGATACTACCTTTCTGAACTGCCAATCATCTAAAGGTGACCATTGCCAAAATACTGGCAGATCCCTACATTTGTTTTGTTAAATAGTTTCTGGTTTATTTTGTTTTCAAAGTGACTTTGAGATTCTGCTTGTAATGAAAAGCGCTAAATAAAATACATATGTTTATTATTATATAGAACTTACTTTCAAGTAAAACTTCAACTCTTCCCCTATACCACTTCACACCTTTTCAGTGCTGATTCTGTGTAACCCCAGCTGCTCTGATTATTCTCCCATGACTTGCTTCTCCCCTCATATTTCTTCATCTCTCTCTCTCTCTGAAAAAAGAGGGATGAAGTCACAGGTGGGGGGTTCACACAGCAAGGAGTAGGGGGTGCGTGCGACGGAATGAGGCAAAGCGGGTGACATTTTCAAAGGCAGATAGCATGGAAGTCATCATCTGAGTCAAACAAAGGCTGGGGCCCTATCTGTGTCACCGCATAGTTAAAGGTCTCCCATTTCAGAATTGACAATGGATTCGTGAATTTGTAATTAATAGGTTGATAACAATGCGAACAACATGGTATTTCAGGGGGACGATGGAGACTCATTTGCACATTGTCTAGTGGTGAGTGACCAGGTGAGGAGGTTAAGAGAGTGACATTGATGGCGACTGAATGTGTTGCTTTTTGAATAAATTGTTTGTGGCCAGTATGTAGACTTTGTCTGTATACATGTGTATGTTTGTGTGTGTGTGTGTATTTGTGTGTATGTGTGTGTATATGTGTGTGTGCGTTTTTGTATGTAATCTCAGCAAAAAAAGAAACTGCCCTTTTTCAGGACCCTGTCTTTCAAAGATAATGTGCCTTAGGCATGCTGCAAGGAGGAATGAGGACTGCAGATGTGGCTAGGGCAATACATTGCAATGTCCGTACTGTAAGACAACGCTACAGGGAGACAGGACGGACAGCTGTTCGTCCTCGCAGTGGCAGACCACGTGTAACAACACCTGCACAGGATCAGTACATCCGAACATCACACCTGTGGGACAGGTACAGGATGGCAACAACAACTGCCCGAGTTACACCAGGAACGCACAATCCCTCCATCAGTGCTCAGACTGTCCGCAATAGGCTGAGAGAGGCTGGACTGAGGGCTTGTAGGCCTGTTGTAAGGCAGGTTCTCACCAGACATCACCGGCAACAACGTCGCCTATGGGCACAAACCCACCGTCGCTGGGCCAGACAGGACTGGCAAAAAGTGCTCTTCACTGACGAGTTGCGGGTTTTGTCTCACCAGGGGTGATGGTCAGATTTGCGTTTATCGTCGAAGGAATGAGCGTTACACCGAGGCCTGTACTCTGGAGCAGGATTGATTTGAAGGTGGAGGGTCCGTCATGGTCTAGGGGGGTGTGTCACAGCATCATCGACTGAGCTTGTTGTCATTGCAGGCAATCTCAACGCTGTGCGTAACAGGGAAGACATCCTCCTCCCTCATGTGGTACCCTTCCTGCAGGCTCATCCTGACATGACCCTCCAGCATGACAATGCCACCAGCCATACTGATCGTTCTGTGCGTGATTTCCTGCAAGACAGGAATGTCAGTGTTCTGCCATGGCCAGCGAAGAGCCCGGATCTCAATCCCATTGAGCACATCTGGGACCTGTTGGATCGGAGGGTGAGGGCTAGGGCCATTCCCCCCCAGAAATGTCCGGGAATTTGCAGATGCCTTGGTTGAAGAGTGGGGTAACATCTCACAGCAAGAACTGGCAAATCTGGTGCAGTCCATGAGGAGATGCACTGCAGTACTTAATGCAGCTGGTGGCCACACCAGATACTGACTGTTACTTTTGATTTCGACCTCCTCCCTTTGTTCAGGGACACATTATTCAATTTCTGTTAGTCACATGTCTGTGGAACTTGTTCAGTTTATGTCTCAGTTGTTGAATCTTGTTATGGCCATACAAATATTTACACATGTTAAGTTTGCTGAAAATGAACGCAATTGACAGTGAGAGGACGTTTCTTTTTTTGCTGAGTTTATGTGTGTGTGTGTGTATGTTTGTGTGTGTGCAAGAGCGCATTCCCTCCCCAATATTTCCCCCTAGACATAACTAGGACAAAACAAACAAACAAAAATTGGTCACAATTCTTGCAGCTATGTCAGTCGCTGGGTCTGTACTTAGTCACTGGTAAGCTTTGAGGGGACTCCTATGGTAGGTACACCTACAGTTCATCCCTTGGCAGTGGTACTGTAGATTGCTTTACCACTGATCCCAACCCAGAGTCTCTCAGAGCATTCACAGCCAGCCCACTGACACACCTATCAGATCACAGCAAAATCCCAGTCTATTTGAAAAGCGCAATATTTAATCATGAGGCATCAAAGCCAAAGGGACTGCATATACTATGACATGCTATCGATGGAAGGAAAGTAGTATAGAAACCTACCAAAAGAAAATTGGGCAACAACAAATTCAATCCCTTTTAGAAAACGTTTCACTGCAATAGTTAAACTTGTCATTACAAAGCCTAAAGTATATTTGACCTTTCAGCTAGCTGCCTTATCAAATCTAAAAATGTCAAGCAGACAACCTAAGAAAATTAACAACAATGACAAATGGTTTGATGAAGAATGCAAAAACCTAAGAAAGAAATTGAGAAACATATCCAACCAAAAACATAGATCCATGTATTTCACTGTGTTTCCCACGCCAATAAATCCCTTTACATTAAATGTGAGAGAGAGAGCAGGAGAGACAACAGAATCCATGTTTAACTACTCATTTTCACTCAGTGTTCATATACAGCGTTGTTGTTTTAGACAACTAAATTCACTGATCACTCATTTGCAATATAATAGTTATGTCACTTCCACTTAACCTTATTGCTCTTGTTATAGTGTGGACACTATATAAATAATTACATGGTTATTATTGGCATTAACCTTGACCTTTCCCCTTTTGATGATGTCATCACCAAGAGTGAGTTCTGTGCAATGTGATTCTACCACCGGCTGAGTGGGCTATATAGTTCTGTTATATTTGTACCGTTTGTACCTGGCAATACACCTTTAGGTTTGGGTTGAAAGTAAAGGAAAGTAATATCGAAATGCGTGTGGGCATTCCTTGTCAAGTTACTACACCTTTTTGGCGACGAGGATAAAACTTTATCAACTTGTACAGGGCGAGTTAGCTAGCTAGCTTAATGAGCGACGGAGAGCAGGTGCCACTGGACGGAAACGCCGACGGGGACAATCAGCAGCAAGTGCAAATCGCTAACGAGGATCAAGGACAGGTTGGCGTTATAATGGCAATGTTTGGGACTATCACTGAGTTTGTGGAAGAGAACGAAGACTGGACGGAATATGTGGAAAGGTTGGGACACTTTTTCTTGGCAAATGGAATCATAGATGAGGCTAAACAGCGCTCTATTCTCTTGAGTGTGTGTGGGGCTAAAACCTACAAGCTAATGAGGAATTTGGCTACACCACGGAGACCGGGAGAAATTCCTTTTGGGGATCTAGTTGCTCTCGTTCAGACTCACCACAATCCAAAGCCTTCAGTGATTGTCCAGAGGTTCAAGTTTAACTGCCATTTTCGGAAAACAGGTCAGTCTGTTGCTAACTTTGTTGCTGAATTACGGGAACTCTCTGAACATTGTGAGTTTGGGGCTATGTTAGAGGACATGCTCCGTGACAGATTAGTCTGTGGCATTAATGAGGACAGCATACAGCGCCGGTTGCTTGGGGAAGCCACACTGACTTTCAAGAGGGCATTGGAACTATCTCAAGGGATGGAGATGGCCGCTAGTAATGTGAAAAATATTCAAAAGGCCAACAGTGAAAGTTGTGCAGTGCATCAGGTGACAAAAGAGGCGGCAGGAAAAAGGGGAAAAGCAGTGGAATGTTTCAGATGTGGAGGGACACATTATGGTAACAACTGTAAGTTCATGGAGACTGTCTGTCACAATTGCAACAAAAAGGGACATTTAGCAAAAAAATGCAGGGGTCCTAGGAGCAAGCCAGAGGGTGGGCGGACTGGGCTGGGCAAGTTCACAGCACCAAAGCCTCAGTCAGCAGCGCACCACCTAGAGAGCACAGAGGAGGAGGACAAGCATTGTTCCTACAACATGTTTAAGGTGAGGGAGCCGCGCGCAGAGCCTATTTATGCTACAGTGGAGGTAGATGGAAAGCAGATGAGGATGGAGGTTGACACGGGGGCCTCTGCCTCTGTCATAAGTGAGGAGACCTACAAACAAAAATGGGGCTCAAGACAGGTTTCTGCCCTCACACCGGCAGGGATCAGACTGCGTACGTACACCGGGGAGACCATACCATTGCTTGGGGCTCTAGAAGTGAACATTGCATACAACAGCCAGGAAGCGAGAGCACGGCTCCTGGTGGTGAAAGGGAATGGGCCTAGTTTACTAGGGCGTGACTGGCTAAACAAAATACAACTGAGCTGGGGTGAGATAAAACACACCCGAGTGACTGAGGATGTCATTCAAAAATACCCAGAGATTTTCAAAGAGGAACTGGGCACACTGCAGGGCACTACAGTTAAGCTGTTCGTGGATCCTCAGGCCGAGCCTCGCTTTTTCAAACCCAGGACAGTGCCTTACGCCATGAAAAAGAAAGTGGAAGATGAGTTGGAGCGGCTGCAGGAAGCAAACGTCATTACTCCCGTTCAGTTCTCCCGCTGGGCAGCTCCTATCGTTCCCGTTCTGAAAAGTGACGGCACGGTGCGTATATGTGGGGACTACAAACTCACCATCAACAGGGCCTCTAAGCTAGACGCTTACCCGCTGCCACGGGTGGAGGACTTGTTCGCGACACTGGCAGGAGGCAAGACGTTCTCAAAGCTTGACATGAGTCACGCCTACCAACAGCTCCTCCTGGACGAGGACTCAAAAGAGTATGTCACAGTCAACACGCACAAAGGCTTGTTCAGGTACAACCGCTTGGTTTTCGGAGTGGCGTCCAGCCCAGCCATTTTCCAGAGGACAATGGACAATCTGCTGCAGGGGATCCCTCATGTAGCAGTGTACCTGGATGACATCCTGGTTACAGGGGAGACGGAGGAGGAGCACCTCCACCATCTGGACCAGGTGTTAAAGAGATTCTCTGAGGCAGGGCTGCGCCTGAAGCGTAGCAAGTGCACATTCCAAGCACAGAGTGTGACATACCTAGGTCACAAGATCACAGCGCAGGGTCTGTGTCCTGTGGAGGACAAAGTCAGGGCAATCAAGGATGCTCCAAACCCCAAGAATGGGTCAGAGCTCAGGTCGTTCCTGGGCATGGTGAACTACTATGGGAAGTTCCTCCCTGAGCTGTCAACAGTGTTGGCTCCACTTTATCAGTTGCTCCACAAAGACTGTAAATGGAAGTGGGGGCCAGCACAAGAGAAAGCTTTCAAGGAAGTGAAAGCACTACTACAATCAGCACAACTTCTGGTTCATTTTGACCAAGACAAAGAGATCATCCTGTCATGTGACGCCTCACCCTATGGCGTCGGGGCAGTACTCTCTCATCAGATGGAGGACGGGTCAGAGAGACCCATTGGATTTGCATCACGTACGCTGACGAGTGCTGAGAAGGGTTATTCACAGTTAGACAAGGAAGGTCTGGCCATAGTCTTTGCTGTGAAACGCTTCCATCAGTACCTCTACGGTAGTCATTTCACCATATGCACTGACCACAAACCACTGATGAGCCTTTTTAGTGAATCAAGATGCATTCCGCCCATGGCTTCAGCAAGGTTACAGCGTTGGGCCCTGACACTGTCGGCTTACCAGTATACGATAGTGTATAGAGCGGGGAAGGACAATGCAAATGCAGACGCGCTCAGCCGTCTCCCGCTACCAGAGATGCCTGCCACAACTGTGGTGCCTCCCGAGACAATTTTCCTAATGGAGAGATTGTCAAACTCACCTGTGAATGCCAATCAGATCAAACAGTGGACAGACCGGGATCCTATCCTGTCCCAAGTGAAAAGATTCCTGATGCAGGGTTGGCCTCCTGTCATAGAGGATGATGGACTAGGACCTTACGCAAAGCGCAAAACGGAGCTGAGTGTGCAGGATGGCTGCATACTCTGGGGGTCCAGAGTGGTTGTTCCACCCCCTGGCCGTGCACAAGTCATGGATGAGGTCCATGAGGCTCACCCGGGTGCCTCCCGGATGAAAAGTTTAGCCAGATCTTACATCTGGTGGCCTAACATGGATCAGGAGGTAGAAGACAAAGTTAAATCATGTTCTGAGTGCCAGATCAACCAGAAGATGGCGCCGCCCGCGCCACTACATCTGTGGGAGTGGCCTGACCACCCATGGTCTAGGCTGCATATAGATTTTGCAGGCCCTTTCATGGGTCACATGTTCCTTGTCATGGTGGACGCACACTCCAAGTGGCTGGAGGCGCACATCATGAGCAACATCACAGCGACCACAACCATCGAAAAGCTTCGGCAGGTGTTTTCAACCCATGGTCTGCCGGACTCTCTGGTGTCCGACAACGCAACAACGTTTACCTGTGATTTGTTCCAAGAATTCATGCGGAGAAACGGGATCCGCCATGTCCGCAGCGCCCCGTTTCACCCGGCCTCAAACGGCTTAGCGGAGCGGGCTGTGCAGACACTGAAAGAGGGGCTCAAAAGGATGACTGGGGGAACCATCACTACTAAGCTCTCTCGGTTCTTGTTCCAGTACCGCATCACGCCACAAACAACAACAGGACAGGCTCCAGCGGTGATGTTAATGGGCAGAAGGCCAAAAGCTCACCTGGATCTACTGCGTCCGAACATCAGAGCACGAGTGGAACGGAAGCAGGAGAAACAAAAAGAGAGACATGACCACCACGCAAGGGAGAGACAGTTAAAACCCAATGACACTGTCTACATCCGCAACTTCACAAGCAGCCAACGCTGGTTGCCAGGTATCATTCTGAGTCAGAGTGGTCCCGTCTCCTTTGTGGTCAAACTGACTGATGGTCGAGTCATGCGCAGACACCAGGACCATCTCCGCCTGCGCTATGACAAAGACAAGACCATGTTTTCAGACGGAACAGCTGTGGGTGGTAGTATACAAGTTGAAATCCCACAGGAAACAGCATCTGAGGAACAGGGGCATTCAGTGGTTCCAGCAGAGGGTGATGGACATTCTCTCACAAACACCCAACCCGCTCCTGTGCCCTCAGACCCAGCTCCACTGGGACATGCCTTACCTGTGTCTCGTAGCACACCAGGAGTACTGCGCAGATCACAGCGTAGTCACAAGCCTCCTGAAAAACTAACTTTGTAGTTGAGACTGAGAGACTCGTGGTGTTAGTGTTTGTTTGGAGCAGCAGACTTAGTTGAAAAGAAATAAGGACTGTCATTTTATTGTTGTTGTTTTGGTTACATTTACCGTAACACCAGCAGAAGTTCTACAGTGTGGTGTAGTAAAGAGAAGAAAACACTAATGTGGTTTACTTGTTAACCTTATGTTTTCCTTACAGGGGGGGGATTTAAATTGAGGGGGGAGAAGTGTTATAGTGTGGACACTATATAAATAATTACATGGTTATTATTGGCATTAACCTTGACCTTTCCCCTTTTGATGATGTCATCACCAAGAGTGAGTTCTGTGCAATGTGATTCTACCACCGGCTGAGTGGGCTATATAGTTCTGTTATATTTGTACCGTTTGTACCTGGCAATACACCTTTAGGTTTGGGTTGAAAGTAAAGGAAAGTAATATCGAAATGCGTGTGGGCATTCCTTGTCAAGTTACTACAGCTCTAAAAGAGCTTGCTACACTAGGTCTAGGCCTACACAATAATAAAGTTGCATGCTTGCAGACCAGGTGACATTGAGGTCGCATTGTGTAACTTAATGTAACATTTTATTTCAACGTATCTGATCAAATAAAACGGCGATCAAACTGGGATACAGTGTTACTACCAAATCACAAGTTGATTGACATTAGAATAATCACATTTCTATCCCGGATATGGCATCCGCCTCAGTTGTTTAATTTCATGTTCAAGCTGGACATGGGTTTCTCACAAATGTGATGGAGTGCTTTGTATCAACAAATTATGTGGTACTACCACTTTAAAACATGTTGGGAGTTGTCTGCCAATCAGCGCGAATGAGGGGGAGGGAAGAAAGCGGGTGGGTAGCAACAGTTGCCCCGGTGAGGACGAAGCGCCATAGCCACGGTAGCCCTGGCGACAAGAACCCAGCAACGAGAATCAACAACAACAGCCTGAATCCTTGAAAAAAATAAAAACACCGGTGGGAAATTCACTTGGAATCAGAGGTGAAACTCTAAACATATTAGATAGCTTACGTGTGCTTCTTACATTTCAAATGAAACATTATGTTGGATGCTGCTGTTCTTTTGCCTGTTTCAGTAGCCATTTATAGCAAACTGGTTGCCAACGTCTCTAGCTAGCTAACTTGCTTGTTGGCTCATCAATAGTGTCTCTTGAAACGCGGTGTCTGAGTACATTATGCCTGACATCACGCTTTAATACCCAGGCCGTTGTTATGGCGATGTCAAATGCACGATATGGGTACAAAATGGCGGGTGTAGTAGATACGCGAGACAAGCTAACGACCGTTAGCTAGCTCAGCTGTTGACATGCAGCTTGCTGACCAGCTCGAAGCTAATGTTAGCTAGCAGGCTACGTGGAATACCACAGTGGCGTGTGTCAAATAATGTTCTAACTTTACCTATCTTATCAGCTTTAACGCAAAATGTCCTTCTGCCTGGCTGAGACAGAGGTTGACTAGTTAACCAACGTTAGCTAGCTAGTTGCTGCTAGCCAATCTCACTGCGAGCTGATAGTAGTAGCCTGGATTTAAAAAAAGCTAACTAAAGATGCATTGTAATTTGGTAAATAAAGAGAAATAGCCGGCCAGAGGTTTTAGTTCTCAAGCCCGTACGAAGGCAAGAAAGGTGGCACTGGGAAGTGAAGTCAAGCAAGCAATGTAAAGAGGGGCGTGTCAGTGAGGGGCGCGACTGACTATATTATGCAGATATAATTACAGTGGCAAGGACCTTGAAATATGGGGGGGGGCATTTGCGTTAATTCCAAACAGTAACTCATTCACTTGGAGAGCTAAACTGAATTTTGTCCAAACATGTATATCTTCGTCTCATTTTGGCAACAGCAAAGGTCATATATAGTTATTTGCTGAGTATTGGCTACTCAATAAAACCCATACTATTGAATAGGCTAAAAGGGGTGAAAATGGTAGTGTTCTTGAAAACATTTTGCTTCACATCTGTAAGCCTGCTATACTGTTATAAATTCCACAGAGCAGTGTGTCTTCTGTATATGAGAGAAAGCAAGTGAGAGAAGGGTTTGGTACTTTAGGGAGAAATAGACATGTCAAGGCTAGAGGCTGGATATTCTATTCTAAAAGAGTGGCCTAAATTCTGTAGTTCGTCCAGACACCATGTTATTACCCCTTCATTAACAGTGTAAATTACAAGTGAACTAAAAGTAAAAACAACACCAATGCTTTACGGCAGTGTCAATAGACAAGCAGAATGGAGACGGGTTTCCCCACTTTACTCATGTTGCAGTCCCGTGAAGCTCAGTTGGTGTGTTCGATTCCCGCGAGGGACCAGTACAACAAAAAAGTATTAAAATGAATGCACTCACTACTGTAAGTCGCTCTGGATATGAGTGTCTGCTAAATCACAAAAATGTAAATGTAAAAAGCCTTCTGGCCTGTGGCAGCAGCAGTCACATTAGAGATGACTGATCGCATTACAGGTAACGGGACACCAAATGCATGCCTTTCTTTCCCTTCAAGCCTTCTACTTCCCCACACCTCTTCTCTAGCTGTACCACTCTGGAGGGGAAATCTCAGTCATAAGTGAATTGACTCATTATTATGCCCAGACAGAATATGTGTAAAGAAACAGAAGTTCCCCATGTGTATAGCAATTTCAATTATGGAATTAATTAGAAGCAGTGCTACAATACATTAATTACGGTGGTATAATTGTTTAAAATGTATGTAAACTGTGTTTAAACTTCTCTGTCTGTATTCTGTCTCTAAATGTTCTAAATGTTTTCTATCACTAGCAGCACCATATCACCAAGTACAATTCAAAGTATGTGGCACATGGCGAATATAGGTGATTCTGATTCTGAGACAGCGGTAAAAAGCCAGGTGTTGATAAGAAACCTCTCCTGCTGGGTTCCATCTGGCCTCACTGACTCAATCATTATCACGTTAAGGAACAGTCTGGATGATGATGATAGGGCTCCATTAAAGATAAAGCAACGATGTAACAATTACTATCTATAGCTACACTGAACAAAAATATAAACACAACATGTAAAGTGTTGGTCCCATATTTCATGAGCTGAAATAAAAGATCCCAGAAATGTTCCATACACACAAAAAGCTTAATTCTCTCAAATTTTGTTCACAAATTTGTTTACATCCCTGTTATTGAGCATTTCTCCTTTGCCAAGATAATCCATCCATCTGACAGGTGTGGCATATCATGAAGCTGATTAAACAGTATGGTCATTACACAGGTGCACATTGTGCTGGGGACAGTGAAAGGCTACTGTAAAATGTGCAGTTGTATCATCACAACACAATGCCACAGATGTGTCATGTTTTGAGGGAGCATGCAATTGGCATGCTGACTGCAGGAATGTCCACCAGAGCTGTTGCCAGAGAATTGAATGTTCATAAGCCACCCTAATGTCGTTTTAGAGAATTTGTCAGTACTTCCAACCGGCCTCACAACCACAGACCATGTGTAACCACGCCAGCCCAGGATCTCCACATCTGGCTTCTTCACCTGCGGGATCGTCTGAGACCAGGCACCCAGACAGCTGATGAAACTGTGGGTTTGCACAACTGAAGAGTTTCTGCACGAACTGTCAGAAACAGTCTAGGGGAAGCTCATCTCTGTGCTCGTCATCCTCACCAGGGTCTTGACCTGCCTGCAGTTCGGCTTCGTAACCGACATGAGAAAATTCTCACCTTCGATGGTCACTGGCAGGCTGTAGAAGTGTTCTCTTCACGAATGAAACCTGGTTTCAACTGTACCGGGCAGATGGTAGAAAGCGTGTATGGCATCATGTGGGCGAGCGGTTTTCTGATGTCAACGTTGTGAACAGAGTGCCCCATAGTAGGGGTGGGGTTATGGTATGGGCAAGCATAAGGTACGGACAACGAGCACAATTGCATTGTATCAATGCCAATTTGAATGCACAGATATATTGTGAAGAGATCCTGAGACCCATTGTCGTGCCATTCATCCGCCTCCATCAGCTCATGTTTCAGCATGATAATGCACAGCTCCATGTCACAAGGATCTGTACACAATTCCTGGAAGCTGAAAATGTCCCAGTGCTTCCATGACCTGCATACTCACCAGACATGTCACCCATTGAGCATGTTTGGGATGCTCTGGATTGATGTGTACGACAGCATGTTCCAGTTCCCGCCAATACCCAGGAATTTCGCACAGCCATTGAAGAGGAGTAGGACAACATTCCATAGGCAACCATCAACAGCCTGATCAACTCTATGCGAAGGAGATGCGTCACGATGCATGAAGCAAATGGTGGTCACACCAGATACTGACTGGTTTTCTGATCCACGCCCCTGATTTCCTTATATGAACTGTAACTCAGTAAAATCTTTGAAATGGTTTCATGTTGCTTTTATATTTTTGTTCATTGTAGATTAGCCTGGTCCCCGATCTGTTTGTGCTCTTGCCAACAACATTGGTGTCATTGTCAAGCCAAACACAATAATTCCGTCAGGAATTGGCAAGAGAGCAGAATAAGACTGGCACCCAGGCTTCAGCTAGATCTCTCAGCTAACAAGATTTTATTTTATTTTTCACATATTCAGTGTCTGAGTCCCAGTTCTCGTGATGGCCACGACAGGCTACGTTGGGGAGTTGCAGCCCGTGACGACCCAGCCCCAAGGGGCAGCGAGTGGGAGTGTGACGGTGGCCGGACAGTCCTCAGCCTCCGCTGCCCCACACACCGTGGTAGCTCCAACGCAGCAGTTCCTGGCCGAGCTTCAGACCACGGTGGGGGCTCCTGCAGCCGCAGCAGGACAAACCACACCCCCTGCACAAGCCACTCCCACTGCGGCACAGAAGACAGCAGGTATTGTTTCTGCCAGTATAATTTTTTATTTGGTTGTATTACATTTATTAAATGCGATGTATAAATAAATATTTCTATAGTTTCATTGACACATTTATGGACTTTTACGTCATTTTGAGTGATGTCTTATAGGTATGCATCAATTCAGATGCTTATGACAATGTGTATCATGCAAAGAATAAACCCTAGTGTCTGTATCAGTTGTCCAGGTGGCGCCCACACAGGCTCCTCCCCCCCAGACCCAGTATGTGACGGCTGAGATCCAGGGTTCCTCGTCACAGGCCAACAACGCCCAGAACACCCCCCAGTACATCGTAGTCACCGTCACAGGTGAGCCGGGCTCAGCATCACATCACATGCTACTGACTGTAGACTTGATTTATCTGAAGTCATGACTGACACTAGACTGGTCCCAGATCTGTTTGACAACTCCTATGGTCATTGTCACACAGACATAAGAGTTGGCAAGAAAGCACAAACACATCTGGGACCAGGCTACATTATTGCGGCATTTCATTCAGAAACCTGACAATTTGTATTTATAAAATTTTATTGAACCTTTATTTAACTAGGCAAGTCAGTGAAGAACAAATTATTATTTACAAGGATGGCCTACCAAAATGCAAAAGGCCTTCTGCGGAAATGGGGGCTGGGATTAAAAATAAAAATAGAACACAAAACATGTTGCAAACATTATTTTATCTTAGAATAGGTACAATATGCTTTATAGAAAATATCAATTATAAAACTAAAGATAAATTACAATCAGATTACATTGGTGTCACGTTCTTAGATGGGCCTGAGAGAGAGAGGAAGTAACAAGTCTCACAGCTTCCTGTTCAAGCTCTGCTCTTGATCTTAAGAGAGCCGTTCTGATTCACCGTTTCTACCAAATGAGTCTAAAAACCTGCAATGAGTGGAATGTCTCTGACTGCTGTGAACTCTGTCCCTGTGCTCTTGCTTATCATGAAGAGGTTGTGTACTGTAATATGTGGGTGTAGTGGCTCAGAGAGAAGTCACAGTTTCATATTGGCAGGTCTCGCTCTCTCCCTCTCTGTTTTTCTCTCTCCCTTTCTCCCTCCCTCCACACCCCTCTCTCCCTCTTTCTCTTTCTCTCTCTCGCTCTCTTCCTTTCTCTCTTTATTTCCCTTTCTCTCTCTCTCTCTCCCTTTCTCTCTCTACCCCCCCTCTCTCGCTCTTTCGCTTTCTCTCTTTCTCTCTCTCCCTTTCTCTCTCACTCTCTCTCCACAGAGGGCTCTCTTCATTCAAGTGACTCTGTGTCTGACTCCAGCCCTCCTCCAGCTGTGGTACAGCAGACTGGGGTTCCCACACAGGTGGTGCAGCAGGTGCAAGCAGCACAGCAGGTAGAGGTCCCTTCCCCTCTCTCATTCACACCTGGGTCATGTTCATTAGGCACCAAACAGAAGAAAATGAATTAAAACAGAGAGGTGACTATCTGGACTTTTTTCTGTTTCATGCCCTAATGAACATGATCCTGGTAGACACGTGATATTGCAACAATTGCAACTCACTTGAAACCACACAGAAAAAATGGTTTATTATTCGCAACTCATCATAAGACTTGGTGAAGCCAAAATAGTGCTGACGTAAAGTATTTAAGGTGTCTAGCATTGGTGCACTATTATGTGGAAAATGAGAAGTGATAGTCTTAGCAGTTATGGGTTTTACGGCAACAACCTCTGGACAAACCAAGAATTGAGGAAAAAGTTTATCAAAACTAGCATTTGCTGTTCCCCGAGAGAACTTGGCCGGAAATAGCTCAAAATACTTACTAGTCTCTCAAGCCTATGGTGTTTAACTGCTCTCAGATGGCAAAACAGTAACTCAGATGTTTTATTGTCACACACTGGATAGGTGCAGTGAAATGTGTTGTTTTACAGGGTCAGCCGTAGTAGTACAGTGTGAAACATGTGTTGGACAAGTCAGGACATGGGAAGAATGGGAAGCATGAGGAAAAATGTTCCGTTCTCGTCACACCCAGTTTGAGCTGATGTTACAGGAGTATTATCTTAGCTACCAGACGCTATTGTCTTAGCTACACACTGTGTGAATCTATCTGTGTTGTGTTTACTGTCCTTAGAGGTCAGTGGTGCAAGCAACGTCCCAGATCACAGCCAAGACTGAACAGGGTATCACCACCCAGCTGAGTGTCACCAACCTGCAGCCTGTCCACCTCACTCAGGAGGTAAGACACACACACACACACACACACACACTCTCAAAAATGCATAACACACACATGCACAAGACATAAACAGAACACCACACATAACACAGAAATAAACACACACACATAACCATCCTTTGAGCTAAATATAGTATATATAATTCAACAACCACACGCTGTATTGCATTGTATTATGTATTCATTTGGTCCTGCTGAGACATCACAACATTTCCCTCCTGGTTGGTTCCAGAGTTTGCATAGCAAACAGAGAGAGAGGGATGAGACAGACGTAGGGAGAGACCGAGAGGTAGAGGAGGAGTGGACAACAGCAGAGCAGAGCAGGACAGACGCACAGTACTTTGCATGGGTGCCGTCAGACAGACACCCAGACATGCAGACAGACGGACACACCCTCCAGGAGTTCCCCTCCTACTTCCCCATCTCCCTCCCCCTGGCCTTCCCTCCCTTCGCCTTGTCCCCGTCGGTGCTCTCGCTGGGCTGGGAGGGGATGGAGATGGGAGGCTACCCCACGGTCACCACAGCCCAAGGACAGCCACTCCTGTTTGACGCAGCCTCTGCCCTCAGAGTAGGTCTATTAGGTAGAATTTCTGGCTTAGTCTCCCACTACTAAGTGCAGTTTTAACTTAAAGATGCACTATGCAGAAATTGCTCCGCCATTTCCGGGCTCCCGAGTGGCGCAGTGGTCTAAGGCACTGCATCTCAGTGGAAGAGGCGTCACTACAGTCCCTGGTTCGAATCCAGGCTGTATCATATCCAGCTGTGATTGGGAGTCCCATAGGGCGCTGCACAATTGGCCCAACATCGTCCGGGTTTGGCCGGGGTAGGCTGTCATTGTAAATAAGAATTGGTTCTTAAGTGACTTGCCTAGTTAAATAAAAGTTAAATAAAAAATTGTTTGCCTGATTTCACTTTATGTGACAAAACAAGCAAGTATAAGTGTGTTTCATAAGCTGTTTGAAGCTGGTGTACAAAACCTAGTAAAAGACGCAAAAACGGAACTTATGAACAGGAAGCAGAGAAATACATAGAACAGATCTACCACTTCTAAGACTTGTTTTAGTGAGAATGACAGATCCATAACACAGTTATATGTGAATGGAATCGGGTCACCCCAAAATGACTTATTGCAGCTTTAAATGGAAGTTAGGTATCCTAGAGAGGCTATCAGTGGGTAACAGAGTGGAGTGGGATTAAGGCAGAGACAACACAGTAGGTAGGAAAGAGCAATGTGAAGGTTAAGGGGAGCAGCCTGCAAGTCAAGGTCATTTTCCCATTGAAGTGAATGAGCCTGTGATTGATGTGGTATGCCTCATGATTGACTACGGTTGAAATATTTGGACACACTTCAAAGGAAATTGGAGGAGGGGGAGTAGATTAGTGTTTTGACCGACTCTGTGTGTGTGTGTGTGTGTGTGTGTGTGTGTGTGTGTGTGTGTGTGTGTGTGTGTGTGTGTGTGTGTGTGTGTGTGTGTGTGTGTGTGTGTGTGTCAGGTGCAGCAGCAGCTCCAGCAGGTGCCAGTGCAGCATGTGTACACCAATCAGGTGCAGTATGTTGAAGGGGGAGACAACAACTACACCACCAGCACAATGTAAGCTTTCCTCTCCACTACTCTCTCTAACACTACCTGTCTATGGTGATATAATGCTATGCCACTATGCTTATATA